>NC_072461.1:27049731-27299731 GCF_027596085.1 Anoplopoma fimbria | reverse complement strand
GATCTTTTCATGAACCTAACTAAGTATTTTACGATCTTTTCTTAAACCTAACTAAGTATTTTACGATCTTTTCTTAAACCTAACTAAGTATTTTACGATCTTTTCTTAAACCTAACTAAGATCTTTTTCTTAAACCTAACTAAGTATTTCACGATCTTTTCTTAAACCTAACTAAGTATTTCACGATCTGTTCTTAAACTTAACTAAGTGTTTTACGATCTTTTCATGAACCTAACTAAGTATTTCACGATCCAAAGTATTTACTAAACCTAACTAAGTGTTTTACCATCTTCTCCTCAACCTAACTAAAGAATTTTCAACTGATTTATCGTCATTTGGACAACAATAACAGAAAAGCAGTCGGCATGAAAATCTTATAGATCTCAGGATCCTTTCAAAAATTCTTATTAAATATGTATAATAAAGAACAAACATGCAAGAAAAATGATATATATAGTTTAACAATGATGGTCGTGTTATTGTTTATGAGCATTTGAGGTTATTTATTATGAACAAAATATATTTATCATATATAATTCTTTTAGGCAACCCCAAATTCTACAAATTTTGAATTCATCACAAACGTTGTGCAGCACATCTTTAGCTCTTAAAATACTTTGTTAATAGAAGCATGAGAGCAGTGACTCCAGCCGTGTTAAATACATGTTTACTATCACTACGGTTCACCAGCTGTCATATTTTGTGTACTTGCTTCTTAAGTCGTGCAGTCTGGTCGGCAAATGCAGTATGTTTGGTTTAGTGCCGTGTTGAAATGGAGTCTGCTGGAACAGACCGGTTTGTGTACATATTTAATGAGATAATGCCTCATTTGCATATTTAAATATTAAACTTCTGGCAACTTGCAATGCAAAAAATAATCATCTTAATGTCAGTAATCATCTGGTGAAGTTTCATGTTGATATCTATTAGTTATTTTTTTTACCCTATTCACCTGTAGAGTCTTCAACATGTATGTAATTTAACTAAACATATCTTTAAAGGACGTTTTCTCTAAATGAGTTTTTTCTCAGACTCTGATCCATAAATCTCCACTTCAGTAGCTCTTACATACACCAAACTTTACAGCTTCATTCCTCTCTATATTCTGAAGGTTTCTACAGAGGGGTTTGTTCATATATCATTCATAGCCTGATTTATACAATATTTATTACTGAAAACATGGAGAAAATTAGATATCCAACATTACCTTTGTTTGTTCCCCGTTGCACCACCTGAAATAAGAATACGGTATGTAGAGTGTTCATGTAAGAATAGATATTTCAGTTGCATTTCTCTCCCACAGATGATAATTATGGACGCACGCCTAATGGCTACCTGCAGCATTAACATCAATATAATTAAATTACTGAATTAATTAGCTGTAAACAAAGGTGACCTTCACAACACTCTCAGCATGAGGTCACAGATTAGGAGATGGAGCTAATGGAGCAACATGAAAACACAAACAAGGATGAACTTTAACATTAAATGAAGGTTTGATTTAGGAGAGAGAAGTTCTGCCATCAGCCTTCAGCAGTAGGACAGAAGGTGGTGCACATGACTAATGTCCAAAATGTGCTTCTGAAAATCTGATTAAAGGAGAAAAAATATCAAATTTGGTACATGATTTAATTTTGCAATGAAAGCAATTCTTCTTCTTCTTTGAGTTTTCAGTTAACCCACACTGAAAACACATTTATATTCTTCTTCTTCTTCTTCTTCTTCTTCTTCTTCTTTCTACTTTTGCTTCTAGTATTTCACGATCTTTTCGTAAACATAACTGAGTTGTTTCCCGTGAAGATTATTTTTATTTTGAATAGTAACTTTTCGTAAAATGAGTATAAGTTCCCCTCTTTTATGTGCTAACGTACTCTGCTAATGTTAGCTCTGCGGGATTGTAAGACATTTTAGACTCTGTGTGACTGTAAATGGAGCATCATTTACTAAATGAACATCATGCTGTATTGAAGAAGACTTGAAACTAGAGATTGAGACCATAAACTCATGTTTACAATGTTTACTGAGGGAATAAATCAAGAGAGAAGTAGAGTCATTTTCTCATAGACTTCTATACAACCAGAGGAGTCGCCCCCTGCTGGACAGGAGAGAGAATGCAGGTTTAAGACTCTTCTGCATTGGCTTCACTTACCAGAACCAGAAGTTGCCGCCTGTCTATTACACAACGTTTAACCATGACTACATCCCAGCCTGTAAATTAACGCTACACTACAATTGGCCAGTTTGCAATCGGAGGGGGCGGGACTTAGCGAAGGGACATTTTGTCTTCAGAGAACTTCCATACCTCCACAGGATCGTAATAAGTGTGAAAATCACAACAACAAAAAACTTGTATGTGTTTGTGTTTGGATGAAAACAGGCTGGAGGGCTGCTGCAGAGACTCTATAGTCCCACCTGCTGTTAAGTGACGCACACACACACACACACACACACACACACACACACACACACACACACACACACACACACACACACACACACACACACACACACACACACACACCCTTGTAATCCACTTTGCTGATGCAGCAGAACAACAAGCCGGAGTGTCTCGGTCTAAACGGGGTTACAGAGTGGTGCAACATGACAACAGATGAGATAAGCAGCGTTCCTCCTCCATGCCAAGTGTGTGTGTGTGTGTGTGTGTGTGTGTGTGTGTGTGTGTGTGTGTGTGTGTGTGTGTGTGTGTGTGTGTGTGTGTGTGTGTGTGAAAGAGAGGAAGCCAGAGTTGAGTTTGAATGTGAGAAAACATTTTTTTATTTGTGTGTTTTTTAAAAGCAGAAAATATTGAAAGCTTCTGAGAGGCGATGATGAAGCTCAGACACATCAGGAGTCTAAAAACTGACCGGCTGTCATCTTCATCAGACTCCAGTGCAACTTCCATGTGTGTGATTATTAATTAATCAACGAGGGGAGAAATAAAAGCCAACCCGAGCGTTGCAAATTGATGCAATTACTGACATTTGAGTGCTGAGCTGATGTGAATGAACTGCTGCTCTGATGGTTTGGTTGATGTGTGTGTGTGTGTGTGTGTGTGTGTGTGTGTGTGTGTGTGTGTGTGTGTGTGTGTGTGTGTGTGTGTGTGTGTGTGTGTGTGTGTGTGTGTGTGTGACTCACCAGCAGGATGTCTTTAAGAGTTTACCTGTGCGGCCTGGCTCTCCTGCTGGAGGACAAGCTTCTGTTTCTGCACCTGAGAGGAGATTAAGAGCAGAAAAAACTAGGAGGTGTCACTCTGCTGCTGATTCGTGGAACCAAAAACACCAATTAAGACAGCTGTGGTTTCAAATGTTCTCCTTTCTGTCTATATATATATATATATATATGAACTTTTTTATATATATATATATATCCAGTAGTGGAGAGTAAGTATTGTACAATTTTTCAATTGTATGCTACTTCATACTCGTATCCCGTTACATTTGGGAAGCAAATATTGTACTTTTTACTCCACTACATTTATAACTTTAGTTAAACGTTACTCTTTGCAGATTTAGCTTATTAATACTTAACATAAAGCAACTAATTAATTATGATATATTATTATAAACAGTCTCAGTTTAGTCCTGATCCTCTATAGACCTCCATCAGTAAACCAGACCATCAGAGAGAAGATCGTCTGTTTCTATAAAGTTATTCTTAAAGCTCGTCATCGGAGCCACCGGGTCGGATTCTGGAGAAACCAGATGAAATCATGAAGGTTCACCAGAAACTCCTTCAGACCAGACTCCAGCAGAGACCAGTCCACCGTGGACAGACCCAGATCCAGCAGAGACCAGTCCACCGTGGACAGACCCAGATCCAGCAGAGACCAGTCCACCGTGGACAGACCCAGATCCAGCAGAGACCAGTCCACCGTGGACAGACCCAGATCCAGCAGAGACCACATGCTCAGAACATGTTTTTTCCTCTACACAGAAGAATCAGAATCTAACCAACAGAGAAATGTTTCAGTTTTCTTTCTGTGCAGATGAAACTTCTAAACAATCTTCACACCTCTCCTGTGAGTTTTCACACAGTCCTCGTTGTCCTTTTCTTGCATTCAGATGAGCTCACAGGAGAATGTTTCCAGTACTGCAGTACAGTAAAAGTTACTTTGAAAATATTCTGAGACGTGTACTCCTAGATTACTCAAAGACCTCTGGTTGATTTTAATCAATTCTTTCATAAAAAAAATGTGTTTTCAAATGTACTTTTAAGTGTTTCACAGGCACATACGGTTGATGCGTGTTGCTCCTGAGTAACAGGACACTGACAGCAGGTCTGTTCTTTACATGCTGACTCTCAAACCTCCACATTTTATGGCATCAGGGCCTATTCATAAGGTTTAACAGGAGGCTGAGGTCAGTCAGGGTGTTTAGTTCACAAAGTGCTTTATGCACAAAACAAGACAAGTAGGTCACTCAGAGCTCTTAAGGGAAGATTGTTTTTGTTTGTTTTTTGTTAAATATTTAAAAATATCAACTTACTTTTTAATATTCTAAGAAAGACACTATAGTGACAAACCATGTTTTGGCATTTTGAGTCTATTTTGCTTCCATAACACATCTTCTTTCAGACTAGTGGAAGGAAAACATTTATTTTACTACAGTTACAATTAGCTAATGCCTCATTTGCATATTTAAACATAACATTTCAGAAAACTTGTAATACAAAAAATAATCATCTTAATATCAGTAATCATCTGGTGAAGTTTCATGTTGATATCTATTAGTTATGTTTTTTACCCTATTCACCTGTAGAGTCTTCAACATGTATGTAATTTAACTAAACATATCTTTAAAGGACGTTTTCTCTAAATGAGTTTTTTCTCAGACTCTGATCCATAAATCTCCACTTCAGTAGCTCTTACATACACCAAACTTTACAGCTTCATTCCTCTCTATATTCTGAAGGTTTCTACAGAGGGGTTTGTTCAGATATCATTCATAGCCTGATTTATACAACATTTTATTACTAAAAACATGGAGAAAATTGATTTTTATTTATGTCTGTTGACAGTATTTTCAGATTATCTAGAAAACCGCTCACATATCTCTCATGCTTCAATCTGCTGTTCATTAATTACAGTGATGCATACTGAGAAAAGCTTCATCAAGTATGTAAAATAATGCAGCATTATAAACACAGTGTGATGCCAGAGACGGATGACGTGGCTCTCAAAGTTAGTCACCGTGTCACGTCTTCTGCTGCATGTTGTGGTTGTATAACTCGGTGATTCACACCATAATTGTCATGTGCTGTGAGTGAGTTTCTCTCACAGTGAAAAATGACTCCAGCATGTTAGAACCGAGCAGTTTGAGGAGCCACGTGAGGTTTGTGTGGTCGTTTCTGCAGCATGCTGGTTTGGGCTGCAGAAGGATTTAAAGGTAAACAGTGTGCAGACGGTCGGGGGTGAAATGTTCAAATTAGAGGCTGCAGATGGAACATGAGTATCAGTCCAGCATTTAATCAGCTGAAGGGGGAAAATCTTGTATACAGAGTAAGAATAGTGACGGATGATCAGCCATTAATCACGTAGAGACGCTTTTACCGGCATTCTTGACATGTAAAGTTGTAATTTTGGAGTCTATTTTTAGCACAAAGGTCAAAGAGTTAATGAATGCCTCTGCTTCCTCTGCCACATCTGCAGGAAACTCCCGTCACCGTCGCAAATGTTGAGCATGAAAACCTATAAATCCTTTCACTGCTCGATAGACCCAATAAAAACATCAAAATATGATGAATAGAACTAAATGAATGTTTGTTTACTAAACGTCAGCATAATAATGAGGTCTGTGGGGTTTTATGTTTGGAATAAGTTCATTATTATGTGTAGAGCAATCAGTAGTTGATCAACGGGAAATTTAATCTACAACTATTTGGATAATTTATTGATCCAAAGTCACTTTTTCTTGATTCTCACATGCGAATAGTTATAATGAATTTTTTTTTTCATTTTATTGGAATAAAACAAGTACAATAAGTGCAATAAACTAATACGGTACAATAAGTGCAAAAACAATACAAATAGGATAAGTGCAATAAACTAATACGAATACAATAAGTGCAATAAACTAAAATATATAACCTATAAGAGATAAGATAAGATAAGATAAGATAAGATAAGATAAGATAAGATAAGATAAGATAAGATAAGATAATCCTTTATTAGTCCCACAGCAGGGAAATTTGCAGGCTTACAGCAGCGTAGAGTAAAGTGCACACAAGAGACATAGTAGAAGAAGACAAGATAAAATAATAAAAAATGAAAATAAAAAAAACAAGTATTATAAATAAGCAATAAAAAAAACAGTAGAAAAACAACAATAACTGAAATATTATATTTACAGACAGAAAAAAACTATTTTAACTATTTAACTTTTTTTTAACTATTATTGCACAGTGTAATGTAATAGTGTAATGTGTAATGTATATATATATATATATATATATATATATATATATATAAATATATATAATTCATAATATAAAATATTTATTTATACACATATAAATATATATAATTCATAATATAAAATAGGCAAATTACTACGAATACAATAATTGCAACAAACTAATATATACAATAAGTGCATATATTTATTTATACACATATAAATATATATAATTCATAATATAAAATAGGCAAATTACTATGAATACAATAAGTGCAATGAAACTGATATATATAACCTATATATATAACCTATATATATATATATATATATATATATATGTGTGTGTGTATATATTTATTTATATACATATAAATATATATAATTCATAATATAAAATAGTAGAATACAATAAGTGCTACAAACTAATACGAATACAATAAGTGCTACAAACTAATATATATAACCTATATATATATATATATATATATATATATATATATATATATATATATATATATATATATACATATGTGTGTATATATTTATTTACACACATATAAATATATATAATTCATAATATAAAATAGTAGTCTCAAAGCTATAACTGGGGTCATGACCTCAGGTCGGCCTGTCTCTAAAAACCTCTCCTTGGCTCATCCTTTCATTAGACGATCTTTGTTTCGCAGTAGCAGTCGCTGATGCGCATGCGCAGCCTCCGCTCCGCTCCGCCCCGCCCCCCCGCGTTCAGCTGGCCGCAGACCGGTCGCTGCCTCCTCCGCTGTGGTCGCGTCCTCCCTCCTTCCTTCCTTCCTCCTACTGCACGCTGAGAGTCCGGACTACAAACCGAGCTCCGCACCTGGACTGTATTCTCTCTGCACCAGGACTCAGGAGCAACAACAACAACCCGGAAAAGTGACATTTTCTGCAGGATTTCTCGGGACAAGGAGACATCCGAGCTTCCTTCCTCGTCTCCTTCCCGGAGCTGAGCGCTCCGTCGGGCTGCAGGTAAGTGTCCGCTTTTGGTGTCAGTTTTTCGGGCAGAGAGGAGGGTGAACGCGTGCACACCTCTGGAAGTCCTAAACCTTGCTTTATTTAAAGGGAATTTAAATACTTATTTATGAGACCACACATTGTTTTACTTTCACTTTAAAGCTTTTGCAAAAAAAATAAAAAAGAATAATAATAATAAATACATTTTAAGTGCACCTGTTGTAGTCCTGCAGGTAGAGACCCTCATTGTGCTGCTGAGGGATGTGTCCCATTTAAAGTAAGCAATACTTTGCATGGTTAAATGTCATGTTGGTTCTCTAGGAGTGACATAATAACTTCATATTTATACAAATCAATATGTTTTGGTGGTGTTTTTAGAGCATATTGTTAAATTTGTCATTTTTTTAATAGAATTTGGTGCAGAAGTGAAGGTGAATTTTGTCCCCATGCTCTCCTATTATAAGAACACTAAGAAAGTATCTCTTCTGGTCAGCTAGAAATTATATTATAACTTCATATTTATACAAATCAATATGTTTTGATGGTGTTTTTAGAGCATATTGTTAAATTTGTCATTTTTTGAATAGAATTTGGTGCAGAATAGAAGGTGAATTTTGTCCCCATGCTCTCCTATTATAAGAACACTATTATAACTTCATATTTATACAAATCAATACATTTTGGTGTTTTTCTTTAGAGCATATTGTTAAATTTATCTTTTTTTTAATGGTATTTGGTGCAGAAGTGAAGGTGAATTTTGTCCCCATGCTCTCCTATTATAAGAACACTAAGAAAGCATCTCTTCTGGTCAGCTAGAAATGATATAATAACTTCATATTTATACATATCAATATGGTTTGATGGTGTTTTCAGGGGAAATTTACACACTAGAAATGTATGAGAAGAAATCTTCAAGATACATATCAATTCTTTGTGAATTTACACACTAGCAATGTATGAGAAGTTACTTTTGATTAAAAAGCTTGAATTGCAGTGTGATTGACATGATTCAGAGGAGCTAAAGGTTAGCTTCAATTCGTCTTTATTCTGTATACATGTGTCCTTAATGTGACAACACAGCTAATCAGCAGTCAGTGTGTCAAATCGAATGGGAACCTGGTTAAATTTGTCATTTTTTGATTGGAATCTGGTGCAGAAGTGACGGTGAATGTTGTTCCCATGCTCTCCTGTTATATTAACACTAAGGAAGGATCTCCTCACAGCTAGTATGGAAAGAAGGAATCACTGCGATCAATAACTATATCAATGAACATATTAACGTGTGAGTATTGTATTAAAATAGCCTTTTAAAAAATCTGAACCCACCCTTTAAACCAAGAATATTAATACTATGAAATAATTGTATTAAATGTAAATGTATAGTTTCATATCATGATATGAAAGTGATATTTTTATATCACCCAGCTCCAAATATCACTGTGACATTGATTTGACTTTCTGTCTGTTTACATTGAAATGAGAGCCTGTTCACCTGCACAGGTAGCAGCTTGACTTTGCATTGTTCTTGTAGATCTTGGCATCAAACTGTAAACGTCTCTGGTGTCGACCTGTCAATCAGTGTGTAGCCCCGCCCTAAAGCATCCCCTGCTTTATGGTCTGTTTGACTCTAAATGGAGCATCATTTACTAAATGAACATCATGCTGTATTGAAGAAGACTTGAAACTAGAGATTGAGACCATAAACTCATGTTTACAATGTTTACTGAGGGAATAAATCAAGAGAGAAGTAGAGTCATTTTCTCATAGACTTCTATACAACCAGAGGAGTCGCCCCCTGGTGGACAGGAGAGAGAATGCAGGTTTAAGACACTTCTTCATTCGGTAGAACCGGATGTCGCCGCCTGGTTTGAACCCGAGAAACACTCACTGCTTCAGGTCTGGGTGATCAGATCCAGAAGCCCCGGAGCAGCTGTCTCCTCAGAGGAATGTAAATAGAAACGGTCACCGGAGCCTAATGTTCGCTCACGACCTCCTCTGGACCGGCTGCTGCTGAAAGTGTTGACGAGGAAGCGGGAGGATCTAATTAATGAGGATCAAGTGTGTCTCTGACATTTTGTTTTCATTTCCTGCTCTGTGTGTGAGGAATACAATCATGTTTTTTTAACCAGTTAATCCTCAGAGAAGACGCTGAGGTTAAGCTTCAACCTACTGACCCAGTTGATCGATCAGGCTGCTGCACTCTTTGTTTTCATATTCCCAATATCACAATTACGTGAACAAATTACTACAAATATAATTTATTACTTTTGTGCTTTGTCAAATTTAGAGAACAAAATGTGTGTTGTGTTTCTGCAAGTTCCAGATATAAGATCTGACTTATATCCAGTGAAATGTTTAAACCTTGACGTACTTTGTCTTTTATGGCTGCATCATTTCAACAAAAACAACAAAACAAAAAAATTCTAAATGTTTTGACCATAAATTCAGACACGTTTCTCCAGTAATTCAACATGACATAGGAAATGTATTTGGACTTATCTGGATGTGTTTTTTTAATCAGTTTTTCATACATAGTCTAGATTGATGAGATAAATACAATTTATGCTTCTTATCACCTTTTTGTTTCGTCATTACAGTTGAGTTTGTGGTCATGTAGAGCATGGGCAATATCTAGGTCATTTCATATCTAAATAACGATAAATATCACGATATATAGCATGTTTTGGTAGTACAACAAATAAATAGTCTATATGCAATAACTACATGGCTTTGTTTGAATTAAATACTTAACAAATGGAAAGAGATTAGTCATTTATCTCATTTAATTCATACTTTTAGTGCAAAATAATCACATTTTTTGAGAAATTTGAATCAGTGTATTGTTGTTATCAATTTAGTCGACATATTTGTGTATCACAATGTTTCTATCAGGATATGGTTCAATGAAAGACGATAAATGATCATGTATGTATGGCTTGTTGGCAGAGGACATGGTCTGGAAGCGTTCCAGGACGGCTCTCTGTTCTGCTGCGTTGCTTTTTGATGTTGCAGCGTTTGATGCTTTGAATCTGGAGAGCCTCCACTGCTGATTTGATGTTTCGAGGGTCATTTCTAATGATTTTAGGAATAAAACACCTATAAATATTATGGCTTTGATTGTTGATGCCACTGGGAAATAAAACATGTCAGTATGTGATGTCCAGAGCAGTTGATGGTAATTCAGATAAGTCTATTGCTCGGACAAATAATGGATGAATATATTTTGACAGAAAATGCCTCAACAGATTTTATGATAATTGATTAATTATTTCAAATCATAGGACGACAGATGTTCACCAGCTGTGAGAGGCTGAAACAAACGACAGGAGGACAATGAAAACTTAATTTCATCTCCGTAATATGATCTATATCTGGCATGTGGCTCGGAACGAGGCACAGTGTTGGTTTGCATTGCTCTCTGCAGTATTGATTAGGCTGTTCAATTTAGATAAAGGGTCATTTTTCAATGTAGAGTTACATCAGCTTCATTGTTATGACTCTAGATTTATGAAATAGCTTTTTAATTGGTTTGAAAACAGGCCAACTTTGTAAGACGTGGCCAGATCTTTACCCACATGCTGCTCTTTACCAACCCCATAGTTTATCAATCAATATTGCATTCGTATTAGTTGTTGCACTTATTGTATTCGTATTCGTTTACTGCACTTATCCTATTCGTATTAGTTTGTAGCAATTATTGTTTTCGTAGTAATTTGCCTCTGCACTATACTTTTGCTCTGGTTTATGCTTTAAGATGCTTGTTTAAGAAAGGAGATGCACTTATGACTTCTGGTGACTAGTAGTTCTCTTGAATACCTATGTTGAATACACTTCCTGTAAGTCGCTTTGGATAAAAGCGTCTGCTAAATGACTGTAATGTAATGTAATGTAATGTAATGTAATATAAGACTAATAAAGCAAATCGTTCCATATTTGGTTTGTAAACCAAATAAACAGTTTTAAGGTGTTTAGTTTTGGCCGAGATAACTTGTTATTTTGATTTGACCTTTTCAGTAAAATATCTCATCGTATACGTGATTAATCAGCATTATAGTTTGATCAGACATTCATGTTCCCCAGAGGATAAATCCTTCTGGCTCTTCTTCTGGTGTGCTGGCATTTTGTTTTGTATTGAAATATCTCAACATCTGTTAAATGGACTGCCACAAAATTTGATACTCATCGAAAAGCTGCAGCGATTGATCAATTAATCAAGTAGCCCACTGAGTAGCTCATTTGGTCCCCAAAATGAATTGTAGTTTTGCAAACGTAATGGTGTTCCCATCAGCCTCAGTTGCAGTTTGTGTTTGGTGCAGACGGCAACCTCCGGTTCTGCAGAGTGAAGCCGATGCTGAAGTGTCTTAAAGCTGCATTCTCTCTCCTGACCACCAGGGGGCGACTCCTCTGGTTGTATAGAAGTCTATGAGAAAATGACTCTACTTCTCTCTTGATTTATTCCCTCAGTAAACATTCTAAACATGAGTTTATGGTCTCAATCTCTAGTTTCAAGTCTTCTTCAATACAGCATGATGTTCATTTAGTAAATGATGCTCCATTTAGAGTCAAGCAGACCATAAAGCAGGGCATGCTTTAGGGCGGGGCTACACTTTGACACTTGTACGGAGTCTCTACGTCACTTCGCTCAATCCAAATATAGTCACTTGTGTTCATTGGTTGCGAAAAAAACAACATGGCAACTGTTGTAATCCAAGATGGCGACGGCAAAATCGCCAAACTCGAGGCTTCAAAACGGAAACTCGAGACACGATCACTACCTCCACTTCCTACATACAGCCTATGGGTTTAGTGATAAATAGCACATGTTAGCATGCTGACAGACTAGACTTAGATGCTGTATATGTGAAACAATCTCTTAGTTTTAAAAGCAAAATAAAAACTGACAACGTTCTGTACAGTTAGTCCTGTTTCTCTGCAGGTTGTGACCTCTCAGTGGTTATCATCCAATCAGCAATCAGGAGTCTTTCAACAATCATTCTGTCCGTTGTGGTTGTGTTTCATCTGTTGTCGTAGCATCTTGGTGAAGCTGTACAGTTCTACACCTTTCTCTCCAACATGTCCACTGTGACAGGCCGCCGTGGAGCTCCGTCATATAGTTTTTAACCCCCCCCGTCGTCTGCTGTGGATGCCGTCCCTTAACTTCGCCCTCTCAGCAGTATCACACAGAGTGTTCGTGGCAGGGCTATCTCCAATCAGTGACTGTCTCGGGGTTCTGATATTCCCTGTTGCCACTCTTCAATTTTCATGATGAAAAACGTTTATTCTTGAGTTTCTCTATTTTCTTTCTCTCTTCTCGGCACAGAGAGCCTCAGAAAACATGTTCAGAAAACGCTGCGTGGTACCCAGAAGGATGCTTCTTAATGCAGAGCGACCCTCCACACCTGTTCAATGAATGAATATATATGTAGGTATATACTGTATATATATATATATATATATATATATATATATATATATATTACAAAAACAGGCAAAGATAACACATTACTATTTTAGATTTATGTGTCCACATATAACGGATTGTATATCTTATGCAAAGTAACTCCTCATTTTCCGTGCGTCCAGCAACACATGTCAATTTCAGCTTATTACGTGAATATAGTCTTTTCAAAATAAACTTCCGTCTTCACAGGAAAAGATCGTGAAATACTTAGTTGGATTTAGGAAACAAAACTCCTTGGTTAGGTTTAGGAAAAGATGGTATTTTGGGTTAAAATAACCACGGAAGTACCATAACTTCTAAGAAAGCGATCTCCTGGCTGTTTGTTTGACCCCTCGACTGTCTTTATGCTTCCTGGTTCATGATTACATGGATTATATAAGAAATCATTTTGTGGGATATCTTCAAATGACGGCGCCTTATCTTTCATAGGTATAGCTATGAGTGCGGGGTGAGACCAGCCTGTATTTAATGTAGCTGTGGTCAGAGTTAACGTAAAAAGTTCGATAATTGATTCATTGTTTGAATTACATATCAACATGTTCTGGTTCTAGCCTCTCAACTGTGGGGATTTCTTGATTTCTTTCTGTTTTTAACTTTTCAAAGCTACTTTTTAGCTGCTCAAAATGTCCAAACTGTGTTTAGTAAAACAAATATTTTACACGACAAGACTGATTACAAATGTATTTCATCTTTGATAATGATAATCTCATGCCTCAGAAACAGGATTTAGACTGTTGTGTGTTACTGAATCTCTCAACATGAATCAGACTATGATGCTTTTACTGTCTTTCATGTCTTTTGGCAGAGTTTCCCAACACATACTGGTAGAGAAACTCTGCCATGTGTCATCCATCTTTAATGTGAGACATAAAAGCAAAATCAATGAATCAAACATGCAAAGAGGTAAAATCTGGCAAACATTTTTGCACTGTAGTCATAAACAACATCATAAACCGTTGACCAAACAACGGCACGACACCGACCCCCCCCCTACAACATTGCGCCCTCATAAATTATGGATTGAGATTAATATTTAGTGATAGCTACATCAGCATATTGTTTACTCGCTGCGTGCTGCCTTCACTAGCTGCCTCTCCTCAGTGTCACTGAGCGGGTCTGTCGAGGTGAAGCGGTGAAACCTGAGCAGAGACCTTCCTGCTGCCGTCAGCTCCATCTTCTCTTATTTCACCCTCCACCTTCCCCCTTTTATTTCACCCACCCGACGAGTCTGGAGAGCTCCACTCATCTTATAAACCTCAGAAAGTAAAGCCGGGTTTCAGAGCCGCCACGATGGCGACGACAGATGATGAGGAACCGGATCCCAGCCAGCCATCGCTCTGACTTTGCCCGGTTGAAATAAATACCTCATCATCCGGGGACACAGTGGGGTTTTTTTTGTGGTTTTTTTCTCCGAGTCTCCCCCCCCCCCACGAGGACGGCTCTTCTCCTGAGCTGTTTGATGTGCTCTGAAAATGTGAAAGCCTGCAGCACTCTGGATGTTTGAATTGTGGAAGCTGCCAGTCGGCTGTTTTTCCTGCCAGCACTGGGACCCGCTCACCAGAAAAACAAAACTCATGGACTCATCGGGCCATCGGCTCACATGTCGACGGGTCACAGAGCACACCTACATTTCTATTTACGCTCTCCCTCCTGTACCAGTCTACTAGAAACAGAAAACTCCATTATGATGTTCATGCAAATCCACTGGTTTAAAGGATGTTTTCTGAATTAATTAACAGACCGAATCTGCACAGAGTTGTAACGAGTCGTTTCAAACGCTCCACTCATGCCCGAGTAAAAGAACAGTGTTAACCTTTACCAATCCAACCTTTTCTTTATCAACTAACATACTATCTAACACCAAAATACCAAGTACCAATCTGATACCAGAGCTCTTTACCCCCCAAAAGTGTAATCTGTACCCCACACTCTGCGATACTCTTAGCCTCATTTTACTTTGCATAAAAAATATTCCTAAGTATTCCTTTAGCAGTAGTTGTATCCCGTTATGGCCACATGAGTGTAAGTTATAGCATAAACACTGAATCCTATTCCGACATTGATTAAGAAACTTTATTTAAGGTGGATCGGTCGCACCATGGCTGATACCTTATCCACTTAACCAGGTCTGTAAAGATGCCAGTAGCCATAAACATTTTATATTCTTTTAATATTAAGAAACAACAGCTGTTTTATCCTGACGGTGCATTGCGTTGTAAAAAAAAGTTGAGCTAGCTTCAATATTTAAGTGGATTTTACTGACTAATGTATTCTCATTCATTCTTAAACTGGTATTAAGTATTTTTTTTAGTTGTTTTTTTTTGCCTTTTTACACAAAGGCGACCAATCATCTCCTTATGAAGTTGATATGGTTTTGCAAACAGTTGGTTATTCACACAACCAGCAGACAAAGAGCAATCTCTCTCTTTTTAGCTCTGTTTTTGGTCTCCACCACCTCCTGGGGGAAACATCTGTGTCTTAAGCTGCTAAATGCTCCGCTATGGTCACCAGCTACTCTCTAACTGTATCTGTCTGCTCTCTGCTGTGTACAGTGAGTCTATCGGAGCTGGAATCATGATGGGAGCGCTGAGACGAGAACCAAAACTTTAGCGTTACAGGTCGTTAAAAAAACAAAACGCTGAGATGTAAGATGCAGAAAATGAAGGAGTGCAGAGTTGCTGATTATCCTCTTGTGACTTAAATCACGCCGTGCAAACCTCTCTCACTTTAAACATTTCACATTGATGGATTTGTAATATAAAAGTATAGATCAGTGGAGCTTTAAGAGTCAGCAGAAGCAACAGATGAGGCCGTTTCTACTCTCCTAATGCTGCCTGTTAATAATAAATGAACATGAAGTAGTCCGTTCAGCAGCTCATTTTATGTCTTCTTTACTCACTATGTGCTGACCGTGCACCCACCCTGTTGTCTTATAAGTAAAGTATTACGTTCTCTTATTAAAGTACACTGCTCTCAGATCAGTTTAACAGGTTCAGTAAGTCAGTTGAGGCTGGATCAAGTCCAGTTGAAGCTGCGGATATTTAAAAACGGAATATTGTTTGTTTACTGCGTTATATATTGTGATATGAAATCATAAAGGAATTTTTCACCCTAAATTTTGTTAAATGCAACAATCTGGTGCACTTTAAGAGCAAAATGAAGAGGCGAGATAAACAATATTTTGCTCTAGTAGACAATTGAATCATTAGGGCTAGTTATTGATAAAAGAAAAATGCAAATACCAGTATCCTTAAAGTGATACCGATACCAACTGATACTTGTTGTGTGCAGGAGAGAACAAAACCACACAAATATTAATTTTTTTTAGACCTGGGCTCAAACAGATTGATTGCAGGAGTCGTTTAATTTGAGAAGTTCCGATCCTACTTAGTTCTGTGTTATTTAGGTTGATATCTTGCCCATTCCTAATAAACACTGGTTGTATCGCATCTAAACGCCTGCTGGGTATCTGCAGGCAGAAACACCCGCTGTAGTTTTCAAGCATCCTTGATTGTGACATGAATAGAGGAATGTTTTCATTTAACCTCATTGTGGTTTTGAATTAAGAGGAGTCGACACTAAAGCTGTGAGCTCAGTTCAGTCTCAGAGTTTCTCCTGCAGACTCTCCCTCCGGTTCTACAGCCTCCTCCTTAAGATCTCCCTCACATTTCTCTAAGTGGCGCCGAGAGAGACCCTCAGAGAAGCAGAGCTCTCTGACGGAATTGAGATATTCAGAAAAGCGTCTGTGCTGTGGAAGCATTGAGAACGCTCCCTCAGGTGAAGGACGGCGTGTTCAGATCCACCAGGCTATTAAGCATAAAGAACAGATTTCAGGGTTGGACTGATCAAATTTGTCCTTTTATACGGCATCATGTCGGCTACATACATGAAGAAAGCTGAAATGATTCCTCTTCTATTCAGTTTCTTTTATATTTTCATTGCTCAACAATATGCTTTGTCATTATTTATTGATTTTAAAAATGGGGGAACGTGTCAGAGTTTCCATTTCTGTTGAGTACTATTGGATATGGATAAAATCTCGTGTTGCAGTTACAATAATTGGAAGCTAAACAATAAATCAGACGGGTTATTGTACCAGCCAATATGAGCGTTATGCATATGCGGTGAATATGCTGATTAGTAACCAGAAATTGAAGCGCAGAAATGCTAAAAATGTGAAGGTTAAGTGTATGAGAAATCTTTTTGAATACAAATATTGATGTTGGTATCTGCTGGTTGGGCTACAGATGTAAAACATGACATAAATGGCTGTAAAGTATTTATTTTTTCTGAAAATACACTGGAAGTTTTTAATAGGCAACATAAAATACACATATTGGAATGCCTGTTTTAATTTGCTCCCGTATATTGAATAACCAGATAAATCAGCTACTTGAGGCCACAATCCTCTACGGCCAATACAATCAGATCTGCTCATTGATTGGCAGTGTTGTCCAGAGTGGGTTTAATACATACAGAGATATTAAAGAGATGGGTACCTCGGCATAAACAATATATATGTCAAATCATCTCATGGTATACTGTCACATTCTTCAACCTTTGACTACTGGCTCTATTGTCTGAGTGGTAACTGCAAAGAAGACTTGTCTCAGGCTTCTGTTTGACAGCCTGGTTCAGAGTCTTCCCAGTTACAGTGTATATGTTTAGTGCTTTTATTGTGAAAGGTAGAGCGAAAGGCCTCTACGTAGCCTCCGTGCTGTTGTACGTTTTGAATATGTCCGTTCTGCACAATGTGATTGGTTGATTGGTTGATTCTAGGGGCGCTAATGATTAGAGAACTCACAGTTCAGATGGGATCATGGATTTATGTCTAGTGGGTTTGTTTTGCATGAAAACACTAATCAAATCATTTGGAAAATAATGATGTATTTTAAATAAAAATAATAAATCTTGTCACTAGTAGTTTTAATGCTGTATTATAAGCAGCTAGTTTTAGGGAGTGAAACAGCTCATAATTCATTTCTAATATCTATTTTATGCAAATGTGAAAAAATCTCCTTCAAACAACAAGAATTATTCAAGTTCTTCACCAAAACTGCGTCCACAAGATTACATGTGAACACATCATGAAGGGTGTCATTTACCTCCACCTGATGATTTTCACTGAACAGAGCCTGAACGTGCTGCTGAAACTGAAGGGAGCCTCCGTGCGTTAGCGGTGCTGCTAACGTTACTAGCTCTCCTGCTGTTGATTTAAACACAGATTGGTTGTTCACAGTGTAACATTATCAGAGATCAGCATACAGAAAGTGTTAATGCTGCATATTTTACTGAATGAACCTCTTAATATTCGTGTTCTGTGTGACTAAAAACAACATTTATTTGTGTGAATTAACTGCACACAAAAAAAACCAACGCCCTCAGTGTGTAAAGTGCGGAGAAGGACAAATCTACATAAAATAGCACAGAGGTCAGCTGTGCAGGTGGAGGTGCTGCAGGTCAGGTGGAGATGATGTGTGGAGGTCCGGCTGCTCCTCTCTAGTGTTACTCCGTAGAGCAGGAGTGCTGTGAAGCGGTACGTGAGGAGGTAAGAGTCTGTGCAGAACGCCGCGTATTCAGGGCCGCACTGATGAGAACCATTAGTGGAGCGGCGCCGCCTCAGACAAAGACCCTCCTGCTGCTCCACCTGAGCCCAGCCGAGGCCAGAACCGCATCGCCATCCGCTAAAGCTGCCGGGGGTTTGAGCTTTCATCTCTTCAGCCGAGGACATTAAAGCTCCACCTTTCTTTGTGTTATCCACCGTGTGTTTAGGGGGTTCTGCTCGGGGGTCGAGGTGTGTTCTGGTCTCTCCTGGTGGCTCAGGTGGATGAGATTACATCCATACAAAGCTAAATCTGAAAAAGCTCTTTACATGTGAAAACCATGTGATCTCAGTCCATGTGAACCTCTAAACAATAGAAAGACTGTTCAATCCCTTCTTTTCTCTCCTCTGTCCATTGATTAACAACTAAATATGTGTGGAACTAAATAAAAAACACTAACATATGTGTGGAACTAAATAAAAAACACTAAAATATGTGTGGAACTAAATAAAAAACACTAAAATATGTGTGGAACTAAATAAAAAACACTAACATATGTGTGGAACTAAATAAAAAACAATAAAATATGTGTGGAACTAAATAAAAAAACAATAACATATGTGTGGAACTAAATAAAAAACACTAAAATATGTGTGGAACTAAATAAAAAACACTAAAATATGTGTGGAACTAAATAAAAAACAATAAAATATGTGTGGAACTAAATAATTCGTCCAGATCTCTCTGGGTTCTTCAGCAGACGGTTTGGGTTTAGAATATTGAGTTTGGTTCCCAAGGTCAAGAATGTTTTTTTTTCCATGCTCAAAATAAAATAGTGTGTTGGAGCCAAAACCTATGACATCACAGAGAGGAGTGATTCCCAAAGACTCCCCGAGTAAAGACGTTATTAGGGTCGCCAACGGTCCAGCAGAATTTCTTCCAGTGTCTTTTTTTGTTTATCTTCTAGTGGATCGGATGGTTTGTCATTTTTAAAAATTGGGTTCCCAGAAGAAGAAAAAAATTGCAATACACTTGATTGGCAGCAAAGGAAAGTTTGTTTGTGAACAGTTGGTTTGTGCTTTCCTCGTTCACACTTCAGATCTATCCACCCCCGGCCAAATGGAGAGGAAAAGGATGTAGCGTTAAAGAGTTGCACTTTAAAGACGCAATGAAATAGCATCTGAACTTCCTTCATATGACATTGATTCCTCCTGAAACGGGCTGGTGGGGAATCAGAGGAGATTAGAGGAGACGGGTAGAATTTTAGATAGGTTCACTAAAGATCTACTAAGTCTGGTTCCTCAACGGTTTTGTGTCTGCTGTCAACTGCTGAGCAAAGTCTGAAGCATTGATTTTAAATAGAAACCGAGGAGCTCTGATTGGTAGCATCAGATGATTGAGAAACCTTTTGATGCACCAAAGACGCTGAGGTTTGTTGTTTTATATGTTTTCTGGATGCCACTGTTGGTGGGAAAAAAAGCAACTTTTTGCCCCCAAATTCAGTAGAAACCCCCCCGCTTTGCCGTTAGCTCAGCAACAATGGATTGTGTGTTGATCCAGACAGCGTTTTGGCAGAGTTACATAAGCACAGCGGGTGTTCACAACCCAAAGGGAATGTGCAAAAGCCTTCCCCGTCAAAAAATGAAAAACAAAACTGGGAGTTTGAAGCACAGGGAAGCTGCTGTATTCGTTCTGTATTTCATGCCAAACCGTTCACTGTCAAAAGTGCTCTTTTGGTATTGGTATCACTTTAAACGTTGGTATTGGTTCTGGTATCGTAATTCTTTAAACTACACCAGCCCGAGCGTCCAATCATCTACATTTTAGAAACGGCAGCCTGTACAACCACAGTGAAGACCCCTGGTTCTCTCCTCCGTCTGCCTCTGTGAACTCCAAACTTTGAAAGTGGATTTGTGCAGCTCACAGCTTCATTTGGTACCTCGGGTTGCCGTGGCGGCGGGTCTGCTGGTTGGTACGGTGAGCTGTTAACTGTGATAACTCTCTCTCCGTGGACGCGGTGTGGAGTATGTGAATGGATGCAGTGAATGGGCCTCAGCCCACCGGGCCTGTCTGGACCGCTGCCCGATGCTACGCTGCTGGACATTATAATTAGCTTCTTACAGTGGGACTTCATTCAGAGTTCACACAGGGCTGCCAGGCAAGTCTGGGAAAGACATATTTCATTCTGTCCACGTCCTCCAAAACGTGTGTAACTGCAGTAAGAAAAGATGTAAGAGCGGTTAAACCAACGAGATGAAATATTATTATAGATACACAAAAGCTTAACGACAGCAGTCGACAACAGATAGCGGTGATACATAAGGTGGCTTTATGACTTCTACGGATCAGCCAGGCCTCATGATGAGATGTCCGGCTCGGATTAGGTTCTGATCTCAGTGAGGCGTCGACGCATGCTGCGGTAAAGAAAAATGTGTTTATCCGTCGTTTAATCAGGCTGGTCTCACCCGGCATCCCCGCTGTAAATACCCCACTTCATTATTTTGTATGTTAACCACGTAATCAGTAGCTTTCGTACCACAGCAACAACACTTCTGTAGTTTTTTCAAGCCAAACAACCATCTTTTCCTAAACCTAACTAATTATTTTATGGTCTTTCCCTAAATCTAACTCAGTATTTCCCAATCTTCTCCTAAACCTTACTTAGTAGTTTACTGTGAAAAGTTTCATGTAACGAGCAGAAATTGAAACGTGTTGCTGGATTTCACAGGTAAACTCACAAGAAACGAGTAGTTACTTTTGAATGGATAGCTTACAAGCCGTTATACGAGGATATGTTGGTTTAATAGACACTTCACTGACCGCCACACGTATACAATCACTGTCCCATCAGGACGGTTGCATTTTGTCAAGTCTGGACACACAGATATATATATATATTACATTACATTACATTACATTACATTACAGTCATGTAGCAGACGCTTTTATCCAAAGCGACTTACAGGAAGTGTATTCAACATAGGTATTCAAGAGAACTACTAGTCACCAGAAGTCATAAGTGCATCTCCTTTCTTAAACAAGCATCTTAAAGCATAAACCAGAGCAAAAGTATAGTGCAGAGGCAAATTACTACGAAAACAATAATTGCAACAAACTAATACGAATAGGATAAGTGCAGTAAACTACGAATAGGATATGCAGTAAACTAATACGAATGCAATAAGTGCAACGAGGAAGGCTCAGGGTAGTACATTCAGATGCTTTGAAACAACACGCGTCACCACGGCCGTAGACTTGTCCACTAGTCTTAAAGTAAGAAAACACTGAGTAGTATATTGCGTATAGCCAATGAAATCTCATCTTTTTATAACCAAATTGTATTTTATATGATTCTGAAACCAAAATGTCCCAACTGACCTCTCCGGTTAGGAATGCTCCTCACGGACACAACGCTGTATTGTTGTATTTAATGAAACAGTTTCAGAGGCCCTACTGCAACATTTCGAAATGAATGCCTACTGTTCCCCAAATGTCAAAGTACTTGTAGCAAAGTAATCAATGAAGCATCCTCTCCCCCCCCCTTAAAAAATCCCAAATAAAGGAAGTTATTCCCCCAAATGTACCCATAACCCCCTCCAGCTCCACAGAGATGTAGACTCTGACTAGAGGAAGCAGAGACGTTTGAAATGTAAACGCTCTGTAAGTCTCAGGTTTCCTCTCCTCTGAGCTCCTCTCGCTCGGCCGTGCACGGACACATGATGTCTCCATTACCTGGCCCCGAGACACACACACACACACACACACACACACACACACACACACACACACACACACACACACACCACCTGCTGCTTGCACACGCCTCAGGCATGTGTCACTCTGCTCTGATTGGCTGGGGGCCGTGCGAGGAGCTGAAATTGCATCCAGGAGGAGACGTGCTGCTACAAACCTTAACGTCTCCTGACCGTCTCATTTGTTGTTGTTTACTGGGTTTACTGGGTTTACTGGGTGGACACTCGGGATGTCCTGACTGCTGCTGTAGGACGCCTGTTTTTATGCAGAGTGATGCTCTGTTACAGCCTGTTTCATAGAGCTGGTTTCTCTGGACGTTTTTAGAAGCTTAGAATAAATGTCAAATCAATAGTTAGGTATCAGTGCGCTAAAGACTTGATGAATGATTTCCTCTGAAGTGGAAAGCTCTGGCACTAATTATAGGTAGAACACAGATCCTAATTGGTATTCTTCCAGTGAAGTAATGCCGATTGATTGCTAAACTGGTCAGTAATGTTAGATTCGTCCACAGGAAAGAAGAAAATCAAACATAATACAAAGATGAGCAACAGATACTTCTAGTTATGTCTCAGAAAAACATCTTTAAATCAACAACTGCTCTATACAAGCAAGTAAACTCCATGTTTTCCCTATAAGTTGCTCTCTGACCGTATGATTTGTGAAGTACTTGTGATAGATTTTCTTTTTTATGCTTACATTATACTTATGTGTGTAGTAATATGCTTGATGAATGAACTCCTGTTTAACGGTTTTGCTGGTTTTAGCTCATTTACTACAGATCATGCATCCTTAACATCACAGCTGAACATTCTTTAAACCAAAATGGCTTTGAATATTTTATATACTTAATATGCAACTCTTGGTTACATTCATTTAACAAAAAAGTATTTGCAAACTCTTTAAAAACTCAACATAAAATGAATGCAGACTTGATGGAATTCACATCAAAAGGCAAGTTTCAAAATCTCACAAACTGCTTTTTTTTAATACCCACGGCTCAAAATACTAGCGTGCACGTGAGATTAGAGCTGTGCACGTTCTCCTCAGCTCTCCGCACAGTAACCTGGTGCGGAGAAGATGTTGTGACAGAGCTGACAGAGCTCAATGCTCACTGAGAGACTCACGCAATTCACACTTCTTTCACTTGCTCTCACGCCACACTTCCATTTTCTCACGCAGTGAAAAACTCATTTAACAGAGCAGCAAAGCTCAACAGCAGAAATGTGTAAAACCTGGTCAAAGCAGCCACTGCAGGATTTTAATGCCCATCTATTTGTGCATTTACGGTAACGATAAAGACTCATTTCAGCAATGATTTACTACACATCATAAACTAAATAAATCTTGTTGAATATGTGACTTCACCAAAGAAGTCCTCATATGATAAATCTGTTTACATATTAGGTTTGCTAGGAAACCCAATGGATTTCTGCTTAAATGCTCCTATTACTATAAAATTCAAAGTATTTTCACTCCACATTGCTGTACAAGGAAAGTCACGAAAATGTATCTCATAAATTTAAAATATGTATTTCCTTCAGAGGACGTTATTCTGTTAATAATTTATTCTACAGTACAGTTTTTGAGGAAAATGAAATGGAAAGTCGGGTCAAATGACGTAATAAACACATTGACGTATTCCTTAAAAAAAAAGAAAATGTGGCAGCACTCCATTTCTTTGGTGGAAGAAACCAAACAGTGCATGGACACAGAAATATGTATGTTGAGCCCTGAATGCCAGAAATGACTTGAAAACCAACATGCTTAAGATTGTAACGTAAATGTGTCCAAAATCTGCAAAACATACATTTGAAAATGGACAACAAACATGCAACGTGTCCATGATTTGTACTTTAAGATTAATGTGAACTTATTCTGCATGTACAAATGTGTAGAAAACCTTCCAGGGCCAAAAGTGCTTCACCAACAGTATCAGGATAATAAAGGAGATAGTACGGCAAGCAGTAAAATGCGAAGATAAGCTCCCGTCGGTGGAGCAGAATAATAAAGC
This sequence comes from Anoplopoma fimbria, assembly GCF_027596085.1. Lineage (NCBI taxonomy): Eukaryota > Metazoa > Chordata > Actinopteri > Perciformes > Anoplopomatidae > Anoplopoma > Anoplopoma fimbria. The sequence goes on along the minus strand of NC_072461.1, from coordinate 27,275,578 downwards.
AGCTCTCTCAGCTCTCTGTTCTTTCTGTCTTCGTTGAGGCCGTTTTTCATCAGAGACGATATCCTGATCTTCACAGTTTGACTGTTCAGATTGTTTCAGAAAAGGTTTTGTCACTTGTCGTTCATTGACCGGCTGATTGATTCCTTTACGGTTAAACTTCCTTGCAGAACGTGACAGTGACTACGTTTACGTGCACCAAATATTCAGTGTTTTGTCGTTATTCCAAAAAGGAAAATATTCCTAATACCTAATACGTTTGTATTGATATTAATGGAAGAGAGATGCAGGACAACATGTTTATTCATTCTTAAAGAGCGGTGTTTGTGTCACCTGATGAATGTAATGCCATTATTCTCTTTTAGCTCTGTTTTTGGTCTCCACCAGCCCCAGATGGAAATATCTGTCTCTTCCACTGGTATCTCTGGTGCTACCAACTTTTTCAAATGGTTGCACCAGCACATGATTTGGTCGCAACCTTTTTTTGTTCATCAAGTACATTTACTCAATTACTATACTGTGCTTCTGTTCATTTCAGAGAGAAGTATTGTACTTTTTTACTTCACTACATTTATTTGTAATGAGTATATGAAAGACATTGTAATACAGTAAATTAAACCACCCAACAGTATAAAAAACATGAATTAAATTAGTTCTATTGCAGCCAGGTGCAAAATGAAATAGCATTTTACATTTTACAGCATCAATGATAATAATCTGATATTATAATACGTTATAATTGTATTTAATGCGGCTGTGGCTCAGAGGTAGAGCGGGTCGTCTTCCAATCTAAAGATGGGCTCCTCCAGTTTATGTCCATGTGTCCTTGAGCAAGACACTTAACCCCATGATGCTGCTGTGACCTTCTCTTTCATGGTATCGTCCATCAGTGTGTGAATGATGAGTGGTTGAAAGACTAGAAAGGTGCTGTACAAATGTCCACTTACATGAATGTACCAACTAAAGAGCCCATTCACCTTCATAGGGAGTACTCTTACTGTTATACCCAAGGTACTTTTTCTTGAATATACTGTTGTTGGATTTTGAATGAAGGACTTTAACCCGTAACATTTTTTCTTTTGTGTTATAATAATATTCTTTCGTCATAATTGAGTGAGAACGTCTTGTTGTTCCTCCTCATTCTAGTTTTTTAGAATAGTCAGTTATAAACTGCTCCATTTAGCAGCTGAATGGATTGTGTCGTAGAGTGTTCTGCCGCTCTGAGCCCTGTCTGGAACTGAAGAGTCGTGGTGGGACACTTCTGAAAGCCAAGACCCTTCACGTCCATGGTCTTGTTTTGGTTTCTCCCAAAATGTTGCGGGTATCTAATGCTCTAAAATTTCTGTTCACGACATTAATGACCTTTTTTTTTACACTTTGGGTCACGAGGCGTACCGAAAGGATGTTGCTTATCATAACGAACAGTTTGGGACGAATGCACATGACTGCTCCACCCGACACGTAAAGTCATTTGAACCATTGATGAACTTTGAGCTTCATGCAGCTTTTAAGTTGCTAAAATCCTATATCCTCCAAAAGTCTGTAGAAAAAACGTTGCTCTTAGCCTGATAGCCGAGGATTCTGTGGTGATCCAGACGGGGTTTTGTCAGGGTTACATAAGAACAACGGGGGTTCACAACCCAACAGGGAATGTGTAAAACCTTCCCCATCACAACTCTTTAAAAAAGAAAAAGAAAACTGTTAGTTTAAAGTTTTTTTACAACAATAAAAACACATAAAGCACAGGGAAGCGGCTGTATTCATTCAAAAGTATGTTCAGCATCCAAAACAGCACATTGAGTTTGTATTCTCAGCATTCCTCTGATAACTAATCCTCCGATCTGATCAGTCATCAATAAGTCTGTGTTCTGAGAGCAGCATCAGGTCCTGGATCAGCACGAGCAGCGGTTGTTATCTTTGCCTCTAAACAATGCAAACATCATTGGAATGAAAATGCAGATTTTAAAAAGAATGATCTCCATTTGTAACGACTTGTGCTGCCGTGTTAATCTCATCCATGCTCGCTGCCATTTTCTGTGCACAGATGACGATGGCGACCTCGTTCCTAATCCGGCCTACGGATCCTCAGATTGTCCTTCTGTCATTTAGCACGACGACAAACAAACCTACCGATTCTAGATTCTGAGCTGAAGCCACCAGGATACATTTTCTTTTTCCTGAGGATCTATTTTGGGATGAACAAACTTGTGTCCTCTTGTGAAACATGTCTGATACACAAAAAACTACTATAACACAAAATGTTAGTCATTCATTTCACACACACACACACACACACACACACACACACACACACACACACACTGCTGCAGCTCTTAGTAGCAGCCAGGGATGAGAGCGTTGTGCTTACTTGGATGTTTTCAGGCCCACAGTGCACCGCTGACCCATTAACGCATTAATGAAGGCCTAATCCTCCGCTGGAAATAAATAGATAAATAAATGGAAACACCGAAGCTGCTGTTTCATAACAAAGCAGCTGTGTCTGCTGGAGCCTCTGTGTGGGCGTCGCCCAGCCGGGCTTTTAGAGACGGGCTTCAGGGCCCAACCTTTACCTCCAGAGAGCCCGTGAAGGTGAGCATGCAGAGTTCTGCCTCAGTCTGTGGCCTTGATTATCATAGCCATAAACAAATCCTGCACTTCTATGGAAACATGACAATCATGACTAGAAGTAGAGAGAACTCAAACATGTCTTTAGTGCAGAATAAAACAGTTATAATGACATAAATCATAAAAAAGAAAACATTTCTTGGATGATTGAAATAAATGTAGGCTCTATGTTTATATATACAGTACCAGTCAAAAGTTTGGACACACCTTCTCATTCAATGGTTTTTCTTTATTTTTATTTTTATTTTTTTCTACATTGTAGATTAATATTGAAGACATCCAAACTATGAAGGAACACATATGGAATTATGTGGTAAACAAACCAGAATATGTTTTATATTTTACATTCTTCAAAGTAGTGAGAAGGTGTGTCCAAACTTTTGACTGGTACTGTATATATACATATATATATATATATATATATATATATATATATATATTAATTATTTACATTTTTACAACCTCTCCTCTCCTCTCTGCTCTGTGTTCAGCATCCTCAAGGTCAGTCAAAGTTTCACTGAATTGTTGTCACGTGACTGTTGGTCTCCGGTGAATCAGTCATGAGTGCAGAATTTAATGTTTTTCACAGATTCTAGTTAAAACAAACGGTTTATTTGTGCCGCAATTTAAAATGAGACATGATAATGAAATATCACAATTTTAAACCTAGTTTCAGTTTCTTTTTCTTACTGAAGCGTTTGTCACACATGATGTGTTCACGGACCGTGGGAAAGATGAAACGGACAATGAAGCCCACTTTACACAGCAAAGGGTGTTAAAGAAGTTTGATCTTCTCTTGCTATATTTAAAAATGTTTAAAGATTTGTGTGATTCATGGCGTTGAGACTACAAAGACTCAACGCCATGAGGCAAAGACAGAGGAGGCAGGACGTAATGATGGCGCCATTTCACCGTTCAGAACAAGCAGAACCCCTGTGTAATAACCAAGGCCTGGATATAAGAAGTGGTAGAAGTTGTTGTTGTGATGTCACCCATTGGTGTGTGGATGTTTTGAAGCCTTGAGTTTGTAAATTTTGCCGTCGCCATTTTGGATTACGTCCGTCGCCATGTTGTTGTTTTTTGCAACCAATAAATGGGAGTTACCATATTTGGACTGAGGAGGAGTGACGTAGAGACGCATCCCCTGCTTTATGGTCTGTTTGACTCTAAATGGAGCATCATTTACTAAATGAACATCATGCTGTATTGAAGAAGACTTGAAACTAGAGATTGAGACCATAAACTCATGTTTACAATGTTTACTGAGGGAATAAATCAAGAGAGAAGTAGAGTCATTTTCTCATAGACTTCTATACAACCAGAGGAGTCGCCCCCTGATGGACAGGAGAGAGAATGCAGCTTTAAGACACTTCGGCAGAACAGGAGGTGGCAACCTGGTAATAGTAGAAAACGTCTCTAAACCTTTCGTCTTCACTTTTTTGAAAATATCAAACTATGTAGAGAGACATCGTGTAAGCTTGTTAAAAGAGGAAGTGTAAACCAGGAAGTGCCCTGTGGTAAATAGTTGACCAGCTCTGTTTTTAGTTTGTTAGCTTGTTAAAGCATCAGAACCGTCACCTTTGCGTCTCTGCTTCAGCCTCGATGGCGCCTGATGTTTGGAGCCGCCGGCCTCCAATTATCACTTCCTCCAGAAAACAAATGTGCAGAAAATGTGCCGATGCGACGCCCCGAGATGGCGGATAACGGCCCCTTCAAAGAAAGGCAGAAACGTCGGCTCTGTCAGAGGTCTGAGAGCCGTCAGAGAGAGCGTTGATTACCTTCTTCACACTTTACTTTTACTCACCGCCAACCCAAACGCATTTCTTTTTAAGCCTTCTTTCCTCCTCTACTAAATCTCATCTTTCTGTCTCCCGCTGCTCTGAATAATCATTTCAATCCAACCCTTTTTCTTCGAGTCGCTAAAAATATACATCATGTAAAGATATATTTTTATATTTTAGTCTCAGTAAGGGGAGGTTTTAACCCGACGTCTCCCCGGCTGCTGCTCAGGATCCGGCTGTAAAATCAGAGCATGCTGAGAGACTACAACGGTATTTTTAAAGGGTACCAGCATTCCCTCTGCAGCCCCCCCCATCACTCTGCCAGCTGTGGCTCACTTATATAAGGCTTGTAGTCAGTTTTATTGGCTCTGCAGCAGAGTCCCACATCTCTCCGGCTCCGTGAGGAGATCACAGAGAATTACTGCATCCGATGAAATATGTTCTCCGCCGCGAGGAGTCCTAACGTGCTCGGCTACAACCACCCAGAATGCACCACGACCAGCTCGTCTCCGTAATCAGCACCCACTCGTATGTCCTGTGTGTTAGGAGAGTTGGGGAGGACGGGGCTCGTCTCAGAGGTCAGCAGGTCACGACTTTTCTTGAAAGGACGTGCACAAGAAGAAGTTCTCACGTTCCTGACCTCCCTTCACATCCTCCACTCAGATAAATCTGTCAGTGTTCTCCAGGCAGAGCTCAACGTGGCGCACGCTCAGAGCAGCATCGCCTGGTTCCTGGTTTGAAAAAAAAAAAGAAAAAAGAAAGATGTTCCACGTGTGAACACAAGAAGCCCAGAGAGTCCGTTATAACTCCAGCTCGGCCTCGTGTGGCGTTCTGGTCCTGAAGCTGGTCAGCAGTAACATGAAGCCGAGCTCTTAATGAGACTTTCCTTTCACAGAGATATTAGAGAGTTTCTGTGTTTTTCTTCTGTTTCTAAGGATAGAAGATGTTTTATTATCCTCCAGGACAAACTTGTAATTCAGGGCTACATAATTAGTTTTGAAGCACCAGGAGAAAAGTTTTGAGTCTAGAAGGTTTGATACGAAAATCATAAAAAGTTCATCAAACAGCAATAAAGTCTCTGTTCTGTCTTCTTCACTGTGTGTTCTGCTTTTCTCTGCCTCTGTATTTGGAGTATCATTCAGGACTTTTGGAAAATCACTATTGCTTTTTTGTTGATGATTCATTTATTTAGCTAGAGAGCAACTTTTTGGTCAGGACTCTCTAAACCAAACCAATATTAGGTATGAAACGTCCCCGCGGGCCTAAAAGAAGACACATTGATCCGACGAAAAGAGGCGGCCTCGTTCCGGATCAAACTGAACTTCGGTTGGGTTCCTTTTAAATGCCTCGGACTTTCAGACTGACTTCAGGAAGACCTCGCAGGTTGTCCTCAGAACCAGAACCAGAAACAGAAAAAACTAAATGTTTTCTTCACTTCTCTTCTTATTTTCCGAGAGGACCAAAGAGCCCGTCTACAAATCTATCAACTTTATGTTTCCGTAGACCCTGCACATGTAGGTGATGAAGGCAGGATTTAGGGTTATCATAAAGAGTTATTTAGCGGGCTCACATAACTGCAATAAGAAACTAAACCTAACTGGATTAAATGTTCACAATGTAAAACAACAACGTGGACTCTGGTTCAGACTTCACTGCCGTTCTTTGAGCGTCAGAAGCCACGTTGATGGAGCTACGTCTCGCTGCAAACCATTGCAGCAAAAGATCTGTGAACATTATATGAACATTAATAGGCCTATATTAGTAGTGGTAATAGAAGAACATAATACTTTTGATAAAGCTGATGTTAATATCCGAGGGTTAATTGTCGGTATATTCGAGTAGACTTCACTTATCGCATATTTTCAAAAGCTTTTTATCTTGTTAAGAGACGGCACACAGAAACCTTATGTATAAATAATCAACATATTTAAGTTTCTTTGGTTAAATTATCTGCCAATGATTGTAAAGTAATAGTGTAATATATTAAGATCACAGAAATGTTTTTTTAAACTATAGTTATAGTTATAGTATAGTTACACCTCATCTTCACCAAACTCAATAATATTCTATCTCTGCAGAAATGTGACACACATCCTGAATCAAATTTACTGAGATCTACACACACACACACACACACACACACACACACACACACACACACACACACACACACACACACACACACACACACAATGAAATCTGCTCTCTGCTGCTAACATTAACACAGGCCACTGTTCATATATTTCCACAGGCCGTCGTGTTCGTGTCAGTCGAGGCTGCTTCATACTGAAAATAAACTGGGTAATTTACACAAATGTGTGTCTCAAGTATATCTCATTACCTGAAGGTCACTCTGCTCCTTCCTGTTTACAAGTTTAGATTTGATATAAAACTACCAGTTTATTATAAATTGGTAGTTTTGAGCAGTCGGAGTTCTTCAGTTTGGATACAAGTGTAGAGAAATGTGACTGCCCCAGAATTTGGATTATTACGAGAGAGTCTGCAGCACCTTTTGTTGTCGGATCAAATGTTCGTCACAAAAGCTTTTGTAAGAGAGAACAAGGCTCCTTTTATTATTATTTCTTTTTTTTTTTTTTTGTACTTCCCATACCGCCCGGTGCGAGCTCGCTGCATTGCACAGGAGGTTATTATTTTTGAAGCCTTGTGCGAACATAAAAGCCAGCTCATAAAAAAAAGTTCTCCCGCAGTGAAAACGACCTAAATAAACGCGGCCCCGGAATAACAGTGCATCTCACCCTCCTGAAAATGGAGGCTGGGAGACGGGAGAGGCATTAGAGGGGGGTGGGGGGTGAGTAGTACCTGAGGATGGGATGGAGCCGCAGAGCGAAGCCATTTGGTGGATGTGTTTTCAGTTTTTTTTGTCCAGAGTGCATTTTGCAGCAGCACGAGTGGATGTGTTTATAGCAGGACTGCAGTGTGACCTCTGACCCCGGTGTTCACCACGGCTTCACTCCACACACAGGGAACGGAGCTAATAGACCCACTGTCGGTCAGGTTATGAAGGAACAGTGTGGAGCTCTTCTGTTGTTTTTCTTTTGGTTTGTTGGTCTGAAAGCTTCATTCATACTTTAGTGGACTCTCTTGCAGTACTGGCAGTCTCGTACATCGTCTGTTAGAGCTCCAGTCTTCTGTCTGACAACCGCTCCACTGTTCCTCCTCACTTCTACTGCAGGAAGAGCTTGAATACTAAAATGAATAACAGATAAGAATGCTTCATTGTGCTTTGCATCCTACTCTGTTGTTCCAGTTTAATCTAAAATGTGACGATCTTTACATTCAGCCTTTTTATTTGGGCTACAGAGAGATTATATAACATCGAGCCTCTGTGAACAGATGTGTTAAAGAAACAAACTCCAGTTCTGAAAAGTGAAGCCATCGCTAAAGTGTCTTTAAAGCTGCATTCTCTCTCCTGTCCACCAGGGGGCGACTCCTCTGGTTGTATAGAAGTCTATGAGAAAATGACTCTACTTCTCTCTTGATTTATTCCCTCAGTAAACATTGTAAACATGAGTTTATGGTCTCAATCTCTAGTTTCAAGTCTTCTTCAATACAGCATGATGTTCATTTAGTAAATGATGCTCCATTTAGAGTCAAACAGACCATAAAGCAGGGGATGCTTTAGGGCGGGGCTACACACTGATTGACAGGTCCACACCAGAGACGTATACGGCGTCTCTACGTCACTCCTCCTCAGTCCAAATATGGTCACTTCTGGTCATTGGTTGCAAAAATCCAAGATGGCGAAAATACCGAAGTTGAGGCTTCAAAACATCAGTCCACAAACCAATGTGTGACATCACAGTGACTAATACAACTTCTTATATACAGTCTATGTCCTTCATGCAGTGTTATTGACTTTGTATCTTGCTAGCATAACGTTAGCTTTCTAGCTCGTAGATGAGCCAACGGGTTCTGTTAGCTGAACTGACTAGAAATATCTTCGTATTTAAGGTGTGTCCGTCCAATAAGTAGCAAATTAATTCTTGAATTATGACCAAAAAATGTGTTTTGTGAGGTCACAGTGACCTTTGTACGCCATTGATTAGTTCCAAAGTGGACGTTTGTGCCAAAATATTTTAAGAAATCTCACAAAGGCTGGAACGAGGGCAGGAATCCTGTCATACCTAGATGTCAATGTAGGGACATGAGGTCACAGTGACCCTGACCTTTGACCTTTAACCACCCACATCTAAAGAGTTCCTACCCACTGCTTAGCTTCACAGTGAGGTGACGCTTTATGTAACCAGTCTTGATAACCAACAAAGAACTCCAACAAAGCTGACATCTGTAACCCATCCCCAAACTGTAATCAACCTCAGTCGGCTCTGGCGGCTGAATCGTTTCAAACATTTGTCTCCGGCTGGAGTTTAATGATGTTAATTGTCTTAAATGAAAATGAAAAAAGCTCTGACAGGGTTGGAGCTGGTAGTGTGTCGTTTTCACTTGTTGTCTAACAATGTGGGCGTCGTGAAGCCCTCTGAGACTGGAACTGTGATAAAGGTCTATGCAAATAAACTTCACTCAGAGGGAGTGGATGTGTTTCTAAAAAGCCCCCGGTGTTTATACCGCTTTTTATTTATGTGAAGCATGACAGCACGACTCTGAGACTTGTGTAGAAAGTCTATATTTACTTACAGGGGAGAAAAACCTGTTCTCACTCTGGCCCTTTTTTTTTTTTTTTTTTTCCTTCATAGCATCATTGTCTTTTTGGCGCACGCTGAGCTCGCCATCTGCTTCCTCTGCAGCGCCGTCCACGTCCTTAAAAAGTCATTGCTGTATTCTTAATTATCTCAGTTTAATCGCCTCCCCTCTTCAGGGAGATGAAAGGTTATTAAAAAATGAGTCGGCATGGGGGATTTATTAAGAGTGCTGCAGAATACTGTATTTTAGATGAGCCGGCCGTGGATGGCGTCCCCTGTGCTTCAGCATCGTTGATCTTTGCTTCCTGTAGAAGTCCTTCCTGTTTGTCTGTTACGTCCTGTTTGTTTGCACGCAGCAGCTGAGCTTTGTTTTTGATTTGAAATCCTATCTGATCCCTGGTTGGTCCCTGTTGGCGTGCAGGAGGATTCATTTAAGATTAATTAAAGTGAAAATGATTTAGGATTACAGGTTTTGCGTTGTAGTTTATTCTCCATGTTTGAAGTTTCTGATTGGAGCAACTGATATCTTGTAGGGTATCCTCTACATATTTTGTAGTTTGAAAGATTTTTCCTTACATCTGCATACAGTACCAGTCAAAAGTTTGGACACACCTTCTCATTCAATGGTTTTTCTTTATTTTTATTTTTTTCTACATTGTAGATTAATATTGAAGACATCCAAACTATGAAGGAACACATATGGAATTATGTGGTAAACAAACAAATGCTCAACAAACCAGAATATGTTTTATATTTTAGATTCTTCAAAGTAGTTGAATGAGAAGGTGTGTCCAAACCTTTGACTGGTACTGTACATCCTAGTTAATCTATGAAGAAAAAAGTCAGAATTTAGAATTTCTGAATTATTTTTTAGACAAACTTGTCACTTACATTGGCCTACAAGTACAGTAATCTACAATTGTTTCATATGAACTCCAGACAATGTCCAGAAAGTTGGGCGTCAGCATCTTGGATTAGGGCCGTTGCAATGTTGTTGTTTTCAACCAATAAACAGGAAGTGACCATATTTGGACTGAGGAGGAGTGACGTAGAGACGACGTATACGTCTCTGGTGTCTTGAAGAAGACTTGAAACTAGAGATTGAGACCATAAACTCATGTTTACAATGTTTACTGAGGGAATAAATCAAGAGAGAAGTAGAGTCATTTTCTCATAGACTTCTATACAACCAGAGGAGTCGCCCCCTGATGGACACTAGAGAGAATGCAGCTTTAAGACACTTCCGTATCGGCTTCTTTCGGCAGAACTGGAGGTTACCGCCTAAACACCGCGGACTCGTAGCTGGTTTGTAGCTTCGTCATAAACAAACAAATCTCGTGACCGTCACTGGCGTCTCTTTTTATAAATGACCCCTCTTCTTCATTCTCCGATGTTTGTTTTCTCCCGATTTCGCATCAGCTGCATTGGAAACGTCACCATCCTGAAATCTCCTGACAATGAGCGCCCTCGTTCTCACATGGTCCTATTAGGACATTACACTGTCTCTGACCTCCGGGGCTGGCCGGGTAAAGTCTGTTTAAATGAGTCGGATGTTCACACGCAGCTCCTTCGGCTGATTTTTTAATATTGTTTCCAGCTTGCAGTGCACGTGTGAAGGCATCTTATGACATGTCACCCTCAATCTGCCGCCACATCACCTTCCTCTTCCTCCTCCGCACTCATCGAGTCAATTAAGTCCCTCCTCCCCGTCAGAGACTGAAGCAGAGATGTGAGGAGGTGATGCATCATCAGACCGAACACAGCGGCACACAAACACTCTCTCTCTCCCGACTCTCCTCTCTCTCCCCCCTCGCTGTCGGTGTGAGAACGAGCCTTGTTAGCATTCATGTGTCGAGTTCCTCGCTCGCTCACATGTAGCAGCGTCCTCCATTATTGAGCGGTTGTAAGCACTTTGAAGTTCTGCCGTTTGGGGGAGTTTTATTTTGTTCCAAAAACAGGCTGGGAGCAGGAACGAGGGCAGAAATCTCAGCAGCTGGCCCCAGTAATTACCCCGCCGTATTGATAACAATCATTTTTCCTCATATTCTATCTTCGGAACAGGTGAACCGTGCGTTTGATTCTACCGGACGGTTAGTAACGATTGAAGGCAGAGCCGCAGCAGATAGACGCCACCAGCTCTGCTCTATCATTGAACACACGGGTCAAGGTGACGGGGAATCTAATTGATGCTCGGCCCGGTTTCCCCCCCCGGGGACGTTTAACAGCAGCAGCCTCCGCCCTCTCGCTCCTCCTCCACCACCTCCACACGGTTACACCAGCGGCTCAGGCTCACATCTCATCAGCGTTTTGACCTCGTGGGCAAAAAAGCAAAGCTGCTTCATCTAATGCATTTAACAGCATGAATATATTCAGCGTAATTGAATTAATGTGGCCAGATAACTCTCAAACAATTACACAGCAGCATCAGCATCAAAGTGGTTTGTTAAAAAAATTAAAAAAAGTATTATATTGTTAAAGGTCTGAGTTTTAATCAGGACAGGACGTTTTTGAGTCCCAAATTAAACACCAAGCATCTGTTCAGCATAATAACCATTAGCTGAGTGACTTACAGCGTGATGTATGACACCTAGATACAGGTTTACCAGAGACAACAAGAAGGTTCGTCTACTATTTAAAAGGAATGGCCTCTACAGGACGGGTCAGATGATAACGAGTGCTGCTAATTACCAAAAGATACTGCATGAACAGTTAAACATAATTGGGAAAATGTCTTGGACAGCCGTGAGGAACAGTTTGGTCGGATCATCAGGATTAAAAAATACTACTTATATGTACTTCAGTTTTGCAAGACAATATGTCAGATGTTTGTGAGTAATAGCTGTGAAATATGAAGCACAATTGGTTGTGAATGTGACATTTGGGATTATTATTCCAGCCTTTAATAATGCAGCCTCACATTTCAAGCATTTAGCGGATGCTTATTCAGAGCAGCTTAGAATAAGCTTTAAACCGCGGATCACCCGCATTATAAGCAACAAATACAAAGGTTAAAGCTGTATCAACAAGGAAGGCAGCGAATGTGTAAACGTGTGTGTCGTCGATGTATTAAGAGAACAGGATACGGCGTTGGAGGTGATGACCCGTTCATTCCTGGGCAATCTGCTCAGTGGTGGATGTCGCAAACAATATTGACTTTTGAGGTAAAATTCTGATTAAATTACCAGGATCTTCTGGCAATCTTCACACATCCATTGGGCCTATCGAGAAAGGGCAGTAGTGTTTTCTTTAGCCCCGCCTCCAGGCCATCGGTCCAGCCTCGGTCTCATTAACATGAACGGAGGAAGAAACATTACTTGGGATTCAGCTAGTAGTGCATTTTACATCTTTTAGGACCTAATGATTAGGTTTTTTCCCCATGTAAGTCTCATCAGGTGACGGCAGGCGCCAACTTCCTGCTCTTCCACTAAAACTTGCATTCTCTCTAGTGTCCATCAGGGGGCGACTCCTCTGGTTGTATAGAAGTCTATGAGAAAATGACTCTACTTCTCTCTTGATTTATTCCCTCAGTAAACATTGTAAACATGAGTTTATGGTCTCAATCTCTAGTTTCAAGTCTTCTTCAATACAGCATGATGTTCATTTAGTAAATGATGCTCCATTTAGAGTCAAACAGACCATAAAGCAGGGGATGCTTTAGGGCGGGGCTACACACTGATTGACAGGTCGACACCAGAGACGTATACGGCGTCTCTACGTCACTCCTCCTCAGTCCAAATATGGTCACTTCCACTTCATTGGTTGCAAAATGGCGATAGCGAACTTTCCACGAAATTCCTTCCACGCCCGATGCTCTTCCTGGGGTTCTCCATACTCTGAATTTGAATGTATAATAGATAAAATACAAGGTTGAGACAAATTTACTGACGTTTTTTTTATTTCCTTCCTACCTAGAGACTCTTACCGAGAGGCCGACAGCAGAAAGACGTCGTCTGACTGCATGAGGAGGCGGAGTGACGGGACCCTGGTCCTCACCTAGTCCCCCCCTCCCCCCCTCCCAACTGCCTGGACATGGTGAGCATCCTATGCATGTTTGTCTGTTTCTAACCATTGCTGGTAATAGTATTTTTCTGGCAGATGATGTTGTTTTGGTCCCAAAAAGGTACGAACCTAAATTTAGTTTGATTTAAATTAAAGTTTACTGGCAACTTATTAGTGTCAGACAAAATAATGAACTGTAGGCATATTGGACTGTTTCAGGCAGCATGATAACAAGTGGTGTGCCATTTTTTAAATGTGTGTTCATTGTGTTTAAACCCATTATTTCTGCTCAGTTGAACATAAAGATCAGGCTGCACTAATAGTATTATGCATTTTTTAGAATTAGATTCCAGTAGCAGCTGAGCAGGATTGTTTCTGACTCGTTTGATCCAAACATTTCCAACAACTCCAAAGCGTTGTCCAATAGTGAGATTTAATTGGAAAAAAAAGATAGATGTTATTATTAATAAAGAGTTACAACATGTTTAACCTTTCACACCTTTCAAAAACTACATTTTAACTGAAACCGATCACGTCTGGCCTTTAAAGGGAATGGGAGATGATGGTTGGATTCATGTTACGACCAAAACACACCTGTTATTAATCAAGAGACTAAATACAACCCTATCGTCTTACTTTGCCTCCAGATTATGAACCGTATAACTATCAGAAGTGGAGTTTGAAACGCCCCAAATGGACTCTTGCTTTTCACTCCAAACCATGTCCCTATAGATCGTTAAAATAGGGCTTAAAGAATCTATAGGACCTACGTCATTTCATCTCAAAGTCTGTAAATTGGATGAAAATGTTTAAGGGCACTTTTGTAAATTCAATAGATTTATACATTCAATATAGGAAAATGTAATTTTCCCTACGGAACCATGGTGAACAAGAGAAAAAACAGGTTTCCTCAGGTGGTTTATTGTGTGATGAGTCTCTGTATCTTTCTCTTTAACACCGATAAATTCACCAAAACCTCTGAAGCAACAAATGTATTTGAGTTTTGTGTTTGTCCCTCACCAAAAATGATCATCCACAAAGGTGAAATCAGAGTAGTGATGTTTGATGAAACATCACCTGCTTTCAAAGTGAATGAAAAAAGACTGAAGAGGTCAAAACTTCTGCAGCATTGATGGAATAAAGAACTTTATTTCATATAAAGGACTTTATTTCATATAAAGGACTTTATTTCAGCTCATTGCCGTCATCGAGGTCGTCAAGGACCGTGCTCTCACAATAAGTCATTTTTCTGAGTTTTGACCAAGGTTGGTCAGAATAGTCGGTCGGTTTTAAAGAAAAACAAGTCATTTAAAAGTAGGAAAAGGAACTTTGATGGAAAATAAAATAAAGTTGGCTCCAGATAAAGTTTTTCTTTGTTTTTAGTTAGAGATGCTGCAAAAGTAAAATTTTAGAAAATGTTGAATTGTAAAGATGGAGAACGTTTGAATTGTCCGAGGTGTTTATAAAAGTAGCTTAATGTGAATTATTTGAAGCGATTAGTTTTTGATGGTGAAAGGATGTTTGAACTTTTCTTCTAGCCTACCAAAGAAGATTTAGGAATCTGATCAAAAAGCATCCGTTTTCTATATATATATATATATATATATCTTATATATCAGAATATATGTTGTTCTTAGGCACACGGATGGATATGGATAAACTCCAGAAGAACATAACCGTTTTTTTAAGTGTGTGTACGTGCTGCTTGTGTGTTGCCTTCACAGACTGTATTTTAATTCTGTAAAGAAAGCTGGTTTGTTCCAGGCGTCGTCATCCCAGGAGAAAAAAAGAAAATGTGAAGGGAACAATTTCTGATGTGTGCGTCAGATATAAGTAAATGACATCCGACGACAAACCCCGCAGTGCAATTAATTAAAGCGGGGAATGTCATTATCTTGTAATTGCGTCGCGGGGCCTCAAAACACACCCAGCTGTCTTGTAGGTAACAAATAAAAAGGAAGGAGCCGGATCCAGAACCGGTGTCGGGGCCGCGGAAGTCCTAATCTTTCATTTCGATCTCGTTAACGTTTGTGTGTACGTTGTGTCGTGCTTGTTGTTGATGCCGGCCTCTAAAGCCCCCCCCCACACCCCCCCTCAGGCGGTTCAGAGAGAGATTAGCTAGGTCGTGATGAATGACCCTCGAAACTCCAGTAACCAAGCCCCCCCCCACGGGACTCGTGGCCATGAATTATTAAAGCGCCGTCATAAATAACTCACCGTAATGAGGGTGTGCTTACATGCTGCTGGAGGGGAGGGAGGGAGGGAGGGAAAAAGAGAGTGGATCGGAGTTGGAGAAGAAGGGATGATTGAGAGAGAGATAGCAGTTTGACCTTGGACTGAAAGACGTGTTTGATGATCAACACGCTCCGGCTGGTAAAAAAACCAGCGGCGAGCTAATTTTGCACGTCAGTTTTTTTCCTTTTTTCTCTCTCTCTCTCTCTCTCTCCTCACAGAGACGAGCTCCATCCCTCTTAAGTACATGTCATAAATGTTCATGTTCAGTAACGGCGGCTCTATCTGGGCCACGCAGAGATTGGCAGCAGCTCAGGTCGCTTCAGGTGTTGCTGCCGTCACGATGAAAAAACTAAAAAATAACAAGCTCCTGCGTTTCCCACCAGAATGTCTGAGAGAGGAGGGGGGGGGGGGGGCAACGGCACCGAGGCGTTGAATTAAAGAACGGTGTGTTCAAGTTCAAAGAAATCTATTTTGCTCTGGATTTCATCTGCTGCTTCCTCCTGCAAGTCAACACACGAGGATTAGTTCCTCTGCAGTTAACCAGAGCCAGCACAGCTTTGACGAGTGACGACTGATGATGATGATGATGATGATGATGATGATGATGATGATAATCCTTCTTTTACACATCAAACCAGCTTTCTGATAGTTCAGTATCGATGACCTTTAAAACCGCTGAGTGAGCCGCTTTATAGCAGATAAAAAGCAGCTGAATAAAGTGAGATATGCTTTGGAATTTAGACATGAAGCATGTGGAGAAGATTAGGATTTACACTACCTATATAACCAAAAGTATGTGGACACCAGGCGTTAACTTCCAGGTCTGCACAGTAAACCCAACGCTTATCAGCTGCATTCTCTCTAATGTCCATCAGGGGGCGACTCCTCTGGTTGTATAGAAATAACAAATGACTTCTTGTTAGTTATCATATGAACCGTTCTATGAGGAGACGTTGCACTAAAACACTATTTTTCTCACCTCTATAAGAACAATTAACCGATTTAAATACCAGAGTGGTTGAGTCTTAAAATGCCTCTCAGTTGTCTTCAGCCTGCCCAGTGAAGGTGGAGGGCTGTGTGGCAGTAAAGCTGTGCAGTGCTGTCATTAACATTTATTTATGGAGATAAAATAAAAGTCAGATGAGCTGTTTCTGTCCTGCTCCACAGCCGATGTTGGCTGAGATGCATTGTGGGATGAAATGGAAGCGATTCTGCCATTTTTTCAATTGTTGAAATCCACTTTACTTATTCATGTATGTATTTGTCAGATATATAGCTCGATGGAAACATAATGAACTGTTTAATAAAGTAGTGGCACAGAGAGAACATTCATGGTTTGGACACAGAGATTCATGTTTTGATGCCATAGTGAGTGATGAAAACTGTTATTCAGTGTTTTTGAATTGTTTGAATTAATGGGTGAGCTGTTTGCAACTTCACGACCATCAAGTGAAGCTTCCTATAGTCTGATTATTTTCTAACAAGAGGAATATTACCTGCAACACATTGAGAAATGTTCCCTTTATTTTAATATTTTATTATTAATATAAGTAACGCCCTCTTACACCATATAAGGACAGCTAAATACTGTGGCACATGTTCAAGAATTGAAGAAATGCCACTAAAAAAAGCTAGAAGAAGAAATATCACAGGAGTTAAAAAAAACTAGAGCTTCAGTACAAAATCAAAAAGCATCTGAGATAATATAATACAATATAAAATCTTAATGGGATCAACTGACCAAAAGTTTTTTGTTTTTTTATATAATCCAATCATCGTAATTACTGTAAAACATATGATAATCTAAGTTTCATTGAAATGAAAGTTTTCTTTTTTGTTCCTCCATTAAAACTTCTCTGCGTCAATTTGTGGACCGTTTTTTTTCTTATCTTATTCAAAGTGTGAGAAAAAGCCAACATAAGAAACGTTGGTAAAACCCGAGAAATCAATGTGTGCTAACGAAGTTAGAACAAATCATGGATAGGAACAAAAATAAGAGGGACTTTGTTTTAATATTGTTCCTGCCTGAGGCCCATTGTGAGCAGTTTTCAGTGACTATACATAAACTAACATAGTCTACAATTCAATACATTGAACCAGAAATGTGGTTTTTTTTGGGTGGTTTCTCCCAAAAATATTAATAACTAATAATTTTGTTTCTTTTTTAGTCCAAAAAATGTTTGATATTATAGAGAAATACTTGTTTTCAGATGGTCTGGCTTAAACATCAGCTCTTTAAGTGGTTCTAGCTCACTGAAGACATTTATTCTGATTAATGGCCTGACGAGGCAGATGGACCATCTCAAAGGTCAGCAGTTGTAAAGGCCAGCGGTTTAATTCCTGCTGAAGTCCATTTAGTTTCCTCTCTGAATGTACTTCAGCTTCACTCTGAACCTCCACCTGCTCCTTCTGTGTGATTCATATGAGCACCAGCTGGAATGAAATGGGCCTGAAATAGAAAAAGTAAACGTTAATGTCTCTGTTTCTCCAGAGGTCATTCCGCTCGTTTGCAAACGACGACCGCCATGTCATGGCCAAACACGCCAGCATCTACCCGACGCCGGAGGAGCTGGAGGCGGTCCAGACGCTGGTGTCCACCGTGGAGGGAGCCCTGAAGAAGGTCTCTGATTGGATGGACGGCCTCAACGAGTCCTCGGGGAAGACCTCCGCCGATGACGAGGGCGGGGACAACAAGGCGGAGGAAGACGCTGCTGAGAAAAAGTACGTCACAATAAATGCGTTTTATTATTACTGTTGATTAACACTCGGAATCCTGAGCAGTTATGTGGTGTTTCTTCTCTCCTGTCACATTTTTCTCTCTGTGGCCTCGTTTTTGAAGCTGAAGTATGTATGGAAACAGAACAATCATGGCCAGAAGAAAAGAGAACTCAAACGTGTATCTAGTGCAGAATAACACAGTTATAAGGCCATAAATCATAAAAAAGAACAACAAATACAACACAAGTTGAATTTCTATGATAATTTATTCTACAAAGAAATCACTGAATTGTTTTCCCATGACTGTTGGTCCCAGGTATATCAATCATGGCTTCCCAGTTGCACTGAAAAGTTCAGAATTTAATGTTTTTTACAGAATCTGGTTAAAGCAAAAGGTTTATTCAGGATGAGATTTTAAATGAGACGTGTACAATAAAATGTTTGCTGAAAAGTCACAATTTTAAGCTGAGTTTTGGCTGCCTTTTCTGACAGACGATTTCTTCACACATGATGTGTTCAAGGGCCGTCAGAAAGATAAATATCTGAATAAAATAAAGTTTTTTACAGTTTCTGGCTGTGATAAATAGTGTAGTTTTTGCGATTGTTTAAAGAAAAGATGCTTTAAAATCCTGCAGTCTGGTTTGGGGGTTCAGAGAGTTAAAAGCTTTCTATCCTGAGAGTATCTCTGCTTGGATTGTAACACAATCATTTCTAAGATCACTTCAGTTCTGCATCGGTCTACCAAGTGAACGTGTATTTATAGCGTAAGGTGAAGTGAATTTATTGCTCCTTGCAGTTTGTTTTCTGTACCTTCAGCCGCTTCCTCAACACAGTGCCAGATCATTCCCCCTCATAAAAGCGAGCTGGGAAGGGAACGTGTGATGATTGGATGATTAAACAAGCTCAACAAACAGACATAAATTCTCAGCGTTTGGCCCGGCGCCTAAAACGTCCACACAGAGGTTCTGGATTAACAAAGCGGCTCTGTGGAGAAAACACAACCAGGACAGAAGAACAGAGACGTATTGTATTGTTGAAATGTAGGAGAAGGTCAAGTCTCCAACGCTACCACATAAGGTTGCCATTGGTAACCATTTTAAGAAATTGAGGTCAAATTGTTGGTCTTTGGTCGCCATCAATGGGAACCAATTTTTAACAAATAAAAACATATGGACATAACCCCGACATGACAACCAGGAAGAAGATTCTTCTGAATCACAGTAGGTGAATTATTTCAAGGCCAGTATGGAGAGAAGAAAGTATTCCAAAAAGAAAAATAACTCTGTCATTGTTCATGAGGAATGTGAACCTTGTATCAAAAAAGACGCCAAGACTACGCCGCTTATCACAGCCAGAAGATTTAAGTCTTTATCGTCAGATTTTCATCTTTCTGACAAAGCAGCCAAAACAATCTTAAAATTGTGATATTTCATCTAAAGCATTTTATTCTAGAAGTCTCGTTAAAAATCTCCCCCTAAATAAACAGTTTGCTTTAACCAGATTCTGTAAAAAACATTAAATTCTGAGCTCCTCAGTGAAACTATGAAGACATGATTGATTCATCTGAGACCAACAGTCATGTGACAAGAACTCTGTGAAACTTTGACTGAGCTTCAGGCTGCTGAACACAGAGCAGAGAGGAGAGGAGAGGCTGGAAGTAGAGGTTTTATTGAATAGTTCAATATAAACAGCACATAGAGCCTCCATTTTTTTCCAACATTGTTATGACTTGCAGACACTGAATATATATTTTTGTAAAATACATTTTCAAAGAAATTCAACTTATTTCGTTTTTTCTTTTTATGATTTATGGTATTATAACTGTGTTATTCTGCACTAAAGACATGTGTGAGTTCTCTCTACTTTTAGCCGTGATTGTTGTGTTTCCATAGAGGAGCAGAACTTTTATATCGTAGTGAAAATCAAGAGAATACAATGTGACAGGAGCAATGAAACGCATCGAAACTGCTTTGTGTTTGAGGGTTAACCACAAGTCTATTTAGAAAAACTACCAGGCTGTAAGTTTGTGTGTCTCTGCCCTCAGGCCCGACGGCACGCCGGCGCTGTGCGGGGTGACGCGGGTCGGCCTGCTGGCCAAAGGCCTGCTGATCAAAGGGGACATGGACCTGGAGCTGGTTCTGATGTGCAGACAGAAACCCACCAAGCTGCTGCTGTACACCGTCAGCGCCAACCTGCCGCTGCAGATCCAGGTACGCCCGGCCACGCCTCCAGATCTGCAGAGAATCAGACTGATCCGTGACAGCGCAGGGGGGGGTGATGGAGGCTTCTTTGTGATTGAAGGTTCAGCAGAAACTCTGGTCCTCCAGAGAACAACCAGGAAGTTCTTTATGCGGGATGAAAGTAGTAACGGAGTTTGACTGGTGACGTTCTGCAGAGACGAAGAGAAGAATGATGGAACAAATAGTACATGAGGTAGAGAGAAGATATAATACATTCAGAACTACTTCTACTTTAAATATAGTCACAGAAACAACTTTAACCTGAACAGAAACAGAACAGTATGAGATATAAAGGAAGCGTTACACAGTGAAAACATCCTGTTGGCTGTGATGAGTTGGCGTGTTTCCATCAGTGAGAGGTGAGACGGGAAACAAATGATCCTGTGAGATGCTGTTGAAAGCTTTGTATTTTATTGTCACTCTAATTTCTACACATTTTAATGATATATGTCCCTGTACTTACAGCGTTCTCTATAAAACCAACGCAAGTAGATATTTTTCACTCAGAGTGGTATAAAATACATCAGATATGCACAAGACGACAAGACATTACTGCATAAAAAAATCATGCTTTAGATTATTTGTTTTTCTAACAAATGTTGTGACAGAAATGGAAGAAAAAGTTATAATATAAAGAACCAAAGCCTGTTTTCCTGCTGAGTTCTGTCTGAAACTGGACGACTAAAAGGACTAAAAGTCCCGTCCACACATGCACTTTATCTGTGAGATGTTCAGGAACATTTCCTGCATCGGGCTCATGTGTGAGTGTGAGCAGGGAACGATCTGTACCTCCAGTTTAAAACCTCTATACCTCGTATATATTTTCCATTTCAGGGAAAATACTGTCACAGTTGTTTTGGTAATAAAAGCATCGACCAACACATCAGGAAATACGTCTGACGGAAGATGCTGTCACATGCAGAGAGTGAACCAATCACAGGACAAGAATCCGTGACTCATTTGCAGCATTTATGTCAATGCTTTGCGGGTGAATATTTATGTAAAAAATAAATAAATAATAATAACCGTCCTGTAGAAATAGAGTCAAAGCATTTAAAAGCTTTTTGACACTTTTTTTGACACTAAAAGCTTTTTTTTGACAGTATTTTTAAATATTTAGTTTTTTAGGAATGTGAAAGTACACATCAACTAAAACACTAATAATGTATTTTAATAAAACTTGTAAACATGAACTAAAGTCACAGAATGATCCGTTTAACCAAGTCGGATTCAGATATTGAGCCACACTGATATGTTTTATGGTCTAAATCTGTACTCTTCTCGTTCTCATTAGCAGCTACCTTCAGCTGAATCTTCTGCCAGATCAACACTGGATTAGCTTCAGTAATTAATTATAAAAACATCACAAAGATACCAGTGATGCCTCGAATTATATCTCCAACAACAACACTTTACACACACATATATTGCTTTATTAATATTTCAACCCACCCCGACAAAATAAATAATTAAACAAAGATAAACTACGTCTTAAATGAATGTGTGTGACAAGCAGAACAAGTTTTAATCATCGACAGAACAAACCAGCAGAGACGAGAATCACGACGCCTCCCCATAATGATGCATCACAGAGGGAGAATAAATCATTTCTCAGGGATGAAAAACTTCTTTTTTTTTTAGTCTTTAACCAGATGAAAGGATTTTTCTAGTCGCTGAAGGAGATGCGGAGGAGGTGGTTTGAAGTGGAAATGATGATAAAGGAATCGTCCCTCTGCTGACACTTGATTTCTCTGTCTCCTTGAGATGTCTGAAGCCCTGACTGCAGGAGAACCTTCACACCTCGACCTCTGACCTCTGAGGCTCTCTCTCTGCAGCACCCACTTGTTATTTCACTTTGATACGACGCGACCCTGAGAGCTGCTAAACTCTGAGCTGTAGGAATAATTTAATCACAGATCTCTACCCTTCAGAGCATCTGCCTCCTAACGAAGCAGCGCCGACGTACACGGAGCCCAAACCAGCTTCCTGTGGCCGCCCGTCTCTCTCCGTTTAATTACCTGCCATGTCTGCCATGTGTGCTTCATCATCAGAGGAGGAAACCGTGTGAAGCTCGCGTTTCCTGGTCCAGACTTTTGGAGGGATTGACGGGTGGGGGTCGTTTTATCACAGAGACGAGATTCAGAGAATGCACTTGAAAAGATGTCACTGAAGGCGACACGGATCTAAAGGAGAAACAGCCTGTGTGCTGGGAGCAAGATGGCAATACCAACAACAGGGGGGGGCTGCCTGTTTGGTGTCACAGAAAAAAAATCCAGTTTTATGTCAAATCGTCACGTAAAACAAACAAAGGCGAAATTTGATAAATCTTAATAAAATAAATAAAAATATTCTAAAAACTGTAAAAACAATAGTTTTCTTTTTTCGTTCTCCCAGCTCTTAAATATAATTATTTTTGCATGAATGCTTTAAATTCTCAACTACAAAAATAGGGTTTGATTTCATGAAAATAACGATGGATAATAATGAATATACTGTCAATGAAATTATAAATGCCACCAGCAAAGGGAGATATTATTCATTATGTATGAACCCTTGGAAGGCTTTTATTATGAAACATCTGTGCAGGAAGTCTAACGTATTATTGATGGTCGCTTCAAGCAATACTTCATCCCATAAATGATCATTTGTACATCAGTAACTCATCCTGTGTTGCCTCCACGGTGAACAAAGAATCAAAAAATGGAAAAAATCTGCAAGAAAAATGATATCAACACATATGTTTTTGTGTATTTATCTATTTCTGTGTATGTACATTGACAGAGAAACAGAGAAAATCCAAGAAGTCAAATTCTGTGTATGTGTACGCATACATGGCCAATATAGCTGATTCTCATTCTGAAAGGTCACCTCATAATTATTCACATGACACCGACGCGTTAAACTACATTGAATGTCTGCCTGGGGTTCAGTACGAGTTTCTATCTCTGCATTAAGGTAAATAAAACATGTTTATTTAAGACGTGTTTCATTCGTAGGCCAGTGAGACTTTGAGCGGACAAAGTTCTACAGCAGCTCTTTGCTCTCCACAAACACTCGCTCAGTGTTTCCTCTGTGATGAATCCTCGTTCCTTAATTAACGGAGCGGCTCTGTCTTGCAGACGATGACGGAGGAACCATACGAGGTGCAGTCGTGCGTCCCCGAGGCGGCCATCCGGGTCTGCAGCACCAAAGACCCCCGACTCACCCTGAAGATCACCCTCTCCTCCTTAACCATGAGGGAGGAGCACGGCACCACAGGAGAAGGTACTGACTCCGCCTCCTCCTCCTCCTGGGCTTCCTGTTTGGGAGGGTTTCTTTTTATTTGACCTCTGTATGACAGCGGAGGGCTGAGAGGGAATGAAAGCACTGCGACACCTGAGCTCCATGTGAGAGAGAGAGAGAGAGAGAGAGAGAGAGAGAGAGAGAGAGAGAGAGAGAGAGAGAGAGAGAGAGAGAGAGAGAGAGAGAGAGAGAGAGAGAGAAGAGAGAGAGAGAGAGAGAGAGAGAGAGAGAGAGAGAGAGAGAGAGAAAACATGGAGGGGAGCTGAAAGCTGAGAGGAGATCAGGATCAGGAGGATGAGATGGATCTGGGTCAGGTGTGGTGGAAATAGAGCAGATGGCCGGTGGAGGAGGATTTCTGCAGGGCGGATGTGTTGGGCGGGGTTGGGCTGAAAAAGGAGACGTCTGTCTCAGGTGTCCTCTTGACTTCCTGAATCTGAGGAGGAAAGATTCAGTCATACAAAAATCAGAGAATGGAAGATGTTCCTATTGGTAAGACGAGATAGCAAACAGATGTCACATCAGATATATTTATGCTGTGGACGTATTTTAGAAACCTAAAAGAATCAATATCAGTTTATCAGTTCAAAGAGATATTTTGAATAATTTGAACATGTGTTTTTTCTTTTTTAAAGAACGAATATTAGAACGTTTTCACTTCCCTTCTGTCCGGACGCTAGTCGTGTCTCCAAATAATTGTCAAGCGATTTTTAAATGAACTTTTGATCATATAAACTCGGCTTGGCTTCCTTTGGTTTACTGGATCAAACCCGCAAGTAAAAAAGAGTAGAAGAAGAAGTGGAGGCTGCAAACTGGAAACAGAAGGCCATCAAACCATCTGTGAGAGAAACATGGAGAGAGGTCTTCAGGAAGTTGTGTCAATTGGGAAAGTTTGAATTGTTCTTTCATGTCAGCTACTGTTGACCAATGTTACATTTAGTCTAGAGACAAAGACAAATAAATATAT
Source organism: Anoplopoma fimbria (assembly GCF_027596085.1). Lineage (NCBI taxonomy): Eukaryota > Metazoa > Chordata > Actinopteri > Perciformes > Anoplopomatidae > Anoplopoma > Anoplopoma fimbria. The sequence goes on along the minus strand of NC_072461.1, from coordinate 27,251,076 downwards.
ATATTTATATATATATATATACATATATATATATATATATATATATATATATATATATATATATATATATATATATATATATATATACAGTACCAGTCAAAAGTTTGGACACACCTTCTCATTCAATGGTTTTTCTTTCTTTCTTTTTTATTTTTTTCTACATTGTAGATTAATATTGAAGACATCCAAACTATGAAGGAACACATATGGAATTATGTGGTAAACAAACAAATGCTCAACAAACCAGAATATGTTTTATATTTTAGATTCTTCAAAGTAGTTGGATGAGAAGGCGGCAGCAGAAAAGCCGATCAGTCATGGGAGTTAAATGTTCGCTCTGTCAGAATGTATTTGCCAGATTCCATTCGGTGCTTTAATTCTCTTCTACAAAGAGCGAGCGTAAAAAAAACCTTTTGCATAATTGAAGATTTTTATAAAATGTTCCTGTTTCCTTACAGCAGAAATGTGAATAGAAACTTGCTACTGTTTCCTACACAAGAACTGTCTGCTCAGGGTTTGGGTCCGATAGCTGATCCCCAATTTAGATGCAAAATATCCGCCAAGATCAGAGGCTAATAATCCTCTCAACCTTTTATTTATTTTTTTTGTAGCAAAGACAAAAGCGTTTAACATTCAGGTACGGTAACTTTCCCCAGATAAAAGATAGCAAATATTATTTATAACGGAGAGAAAGACCAGTCTTTTTGTAGTTCAACAACACCAGCACAACCGTGAGTCTTTTCTTTTTCATGCATCATCTGACGTCATGACTCTCAGATTACAATTACTGCAAAATTGTCACTTTAGTCACTTTATTAACAGCGTTTCAGGACATAAATGTTTCTGAATATGTTCTTCCAGGAGCTCATTGATGAATGTACTTCCTGTTTCTGCTCTCTGCTCACTGACTGTTGGTTTTGTTGCCAGAGCTCCGCAGGTCTCCTCGCTGTGGACTGACTCTCCTCCACCGCTGACGAGGCTCCCCCCCCACACACACACACACCAGACAGCAGGAAACCCCGGGTACAGGGGGCTTCCCCGACAACCGAATCAAACCAACCCTCTCCCTCCTCCTCCTCCCCCCCCCCTCTCCCTCTGTTGACTGGACTTCTCTCTGGGTCACCATGAAATTCTGGTCCGTGTCGACAACCGAGCTACAAAAATGACTACATTACCCAGCAGCCCCGCGTGCTTCATTTTCTGGGCCTGAACCTTTCTCTGGTGTTTTGAATTTGTTGTGGCTCAGGTCGACATCCCATCATTTCATGTTGAATACAAGGCGGTGAATTGATCTGATGTCACTCATCAAACTCCCCCCGAAGCTGATGACGTCAGCGAGAGTTTAGTTCTGATTCTGGATGAGGTCTGGACCCGAGGCTGACGGCTCCTTCATGGCTCTCATGGCCTCTGGGGAAAAAGTCATCTGTATGAAAAGAATCAGAAAATTGAAATAAGTTACAATAAAATCGTTATTCCTCATTCCTGTATTATTGCTATGGAGTCTTGAGAGTGCCACAGGAACAATTCTGTGTTTAATGACTGTGAACTGGATTTGATTTGATTTGTAGCCGTCGATCTGCGTCTTTAAATGAAAGATAATCAGAAAATAGAAATTAACTGTCAAAGCAGGAGACACATTTATTTGCAAGACTGAATGTGATAAGATGGATATGAGGTTATTAATGAGGGATGAAACAATGAATCAGTTGATTTAAGAGTCTAAATGTATCAGTCATTTACATAAATACACAATAAGATGAAAAAAAGTGATTCATGTTTTGATAGCTCTCTAATGATGAACAACACATCTTTAAGAGCAGATTCTCAGCTGCTTAATGGTGCCAACGTTTCTGCTGAAGCAATTATGTATCTATTAAGAATCTTCATCAACAACAATTTACAGTTTCATAACATTGTTCAAATCTTTGAGTTTTAGATTGATGTCAAACAATAGAATATGAAGAGGCCTTTGGAATTTTGAACAGCATTTTTCAAAACATTTTGGCACTTTATAGATTAAACAATTGATTCCTCTAAATAATAATTGACTGAATAGTCAATTAAATACCTTTTTTTTAATTTTCTTTCCATAAAAATTTAAATTGTTATGGTTAATTAAATTACTACATCAACCTTCATATTATTGATGTCTTCTGCCCAGTGACTAGAGATCAATATGATCTTTTACCAAATAAACCTCCATGTTGAATTAAAAGTAATTTGAAATGATGCCAATTTAATTTAACTGTTGAAATGTTTTGTTTTTTTTAAATAAATTAATCAAATTAATTATTGATTATAATTTAACACAGAACATGTCTTTATTATTTTTTGTGGCACTCTTCAGATTCCATAGGTTTCAGTTACAGAGTGATATGAACGGTAATAAAAAAATGATTTATTAGACAAAAGTCACTTCAATTCCCAATTAAATTTGTTTCTTGAGGACTCCAGGATCACCTGAAAAAGGTCTGAATTAAAAACAGTTCACTCTCCCAACTCAGATTACCCAGAAGTCCCAGGGGCAGAACATGAAGGCCCTGAGTCCTGGTCTTGGAGGAGGATTGTCTCTCATCGGCTCCTTCGTTTGTCTCCAAACCTTCTTCCATCCTGTTCAGCTTTCATGCCGACAGACCGCTGACCCACACACTCTGCTCACTTTACCCACGATGAATCACACATAAAACGGATAAATTGGCATTTAAATACTGCGTGTATCCGGAGTTAGAGACTCCGCTGTAACCCCTGTGACGCTCTGTGTCAGCATTACTGTCGGCGCTGCAGAAAATCACCGTGATTTAATCTCATCTTTGAGCCCTAACGACTCTGATCCCACAGCCTCGGGACATTTATCACCATTTAATATCCCAAACTTGGCGAGCTGAAGAATGAGGATGATGTAATCTTAGATCCTGTGAGTGCTGATCAGTGTGGTCCGCAGTCTGTCCCCCCCCCCCCCCCGCGATCCACCTGTTCTCCATCTGCTTGACCCCCCACCACCACGAGAACAAACAGCCTTCACTTTCTTTCCAGGGTGGACGTTCTCACTCTCAGATGTTTATGTCGTCATCCTCCATCACTCTTTCTTCTTCTTCTTCTTCTTCTTCTGCTGCTGTCGTCATGGCTCCCCAGCACAGGAAACCTCCGGTGTGGAGAGACTGGTTCAGTCTTGCACATAAACATCTGACCGAGCCCCTGCAAGAGTGAAAATACGAGCATGGCGCCCCAAGAAATGACTTTTTTCTCCCTTTCCTTCAGTAGAATGTGTCCTCTCTGTATCTCAGGCCCTCCTGAAACACTATTTTTCCCGCCTTGTGTGCTCAAAAAGTGTTATTTTAATCCATAATCTGGCTGTTTGCTCACCCCGAGACGTCGCCATGCTCTCATTTCCGTCCTGCAGTCCTGGTTGATAACACACTAATCCAGCCGACCACTGATCTGCATCGTGAGCGAGACTCCGGTTCCTCCCGTCCAAATGTCATGAAATGATCCGGCCTTGTGCATGAGAAACTCCCACTTTCTCCCAACAAAAACAATCACGGACTCTCAAAATTCCTCCCCCCCTTTTCTCCCAGCTCATTCGGTCAGATCAGTGGGATTAATCATAATCATAATTATCATAATTATCTGTCAAACCTCTGTGTGTTTTTGAGTGTGTGAGGTCAGTGTGATCATCTCCGTCTGTCCTGTCTCACCAGAGGATGGACGCCGGGCTGAGGACAAGGAGCAGGAGGAGGGCGAGGAGAAGAAGGAGCAGGAGGAGGGCGAGGAGAAGAAGGAGAAGGAGGTGAAAGAGGAGGAGAGGGAGGACGTCCTGGACAGGAAGAAGTGCCGGGCGGCGCTGGCGGCGCTCCGACACGCCAAATGGTTCCAGGTGAGAACAGCTGGTTCTGGTGACAAAATATTCAACCCGTCTCTGAATATTAATATTTGTGTGCTTTAATGCGGAGACGGCAACATGATGGAGTTATAAAGAAACTAGATTAAGCAGCTGTTTCACATGTTTCACAGTGATTGGCTCATTCACAGCCGTGTGGTGAGTAACGTCCAATCAGACTCCAGCATGTAGTTTTGTTGTTAAGTGTTGGGTCAAGTTTGTCGATGAATGTAAGTGAAGTGAGACTTGAAGTAGAAAACAGGAAGTGTTTACTTTCAAATATTTAACCAACTACATTTTTAGTGTTTTAATATCCCAGAATATTCAGGATGCAAACCTTTTGGTGTCAAAGGTCACATGACGCGTCTTGCAAATGGCACAAAGCTCAACGCATTGTTTGTTGCATTATTCTCTGAAACACGGGCGAACACACAAAATTAACTTTTGAAGAAGCAAGAAGACAACGAGTGTAACGATAAACACCATAAACCAACCTCCACTATGACGAGGAGGGATCTGTAAACTCATATCTCATTTTCATGGATTACTTTATTGCCTTTATACAATAAAGAAGTAAAGTATTAAACCCATTATTGAGAAACAAAGGTTAAATATAAACTAAAATGTAGATTTTTAAGACCTCCTGTTTCTAAAGTATTTAAAAAATGCTCATAATCACTAGACATGTTAATAATTAATGTTTTAATCAGTAAATATTTGTGACAGACGAGTGATGAATTTACTAAACTTCAGAGATGCTCAACCAATCGTTGTAACCACATGCTCAACATGTGCCCGCCATGGTTACGTAATAGTGTAAACGAGTGTAAACTAAGCATCAACTACAACCTTAAACTAGTTTGTAGAGTGATGAAACACCCAGAAATGATGTGAAAACATCAAAAGCACACAAATTGTCAAATACAGTAAAAAGAAAAGCCGGCGTGGAAACGTCAGACACGCTGCCTGAACGTTGGAGGAGGAACATGTCGGAGTGGGATGTGACTCTGAAGGTCAGGAGGACATTCTTCACCAAATCAAGGTTTCAGATGAGCTGCAGCCGGCTGAACGGAGGAGGAAGAGGAGTCAAGGTCAGGTGACCCGAGGAGCTCCTCCATGTCATTACTGTCTTCATCTCATCCACTGAGTCTCTGAGCCTCAAATGAAACACGGCGAATAGTCCGTCTGTGTCAACAATCTGCCGCTTTATTAAGGTTTGGATTTAAAAGTCATCATCTGCAGTCACTCTTCTCCTCCTGCAGCTCCTCCTTTGTTAGTTTTGGTATAAAAACATATTCAGAAAGAATCTTTATTGTGGGATTATTCCATGTATGTTAATGGCTTAAAAAAAATAATACAAATTTGAATTATTCTGAGAAACAAAGAGGATTAATAGAAGTACAATAAATGTCCAGGATGCTTGGCATGGAAATCCACTTAGAGCATTTCACAGTCGAGTGCAGAGGGAGGAGGACTTAAGCTTAGTTTATACTCGCCGCATGTAAAGCTGAGCGAGCACACGCGATCACGTAACTGTCACAAATATTCACAGATAGAAGAACTAGAAACATGTCTGAGGATTAAACAAAGGAGGTCAATTAGTATTCAAATGCTTTAGAAACAGGAGGTCTTAAAAATCTACATTTGAGTAAATATTTGCAGCCAAATCAGATATTCAACCTTTGTTTCTTTATCATGCATTTAATTATTGACTTTTTTTCCCGTCTGTCTGTCCCCTCAGGCCAGAGTCACAGATCTCAAGTCCTGCGTCGTCGTCTTGAGGATTTTCAGAGACGTGTGCAACAGACTGGCCGGGTGGCAGCCGCTCAGAGGATGGGTATGTGGCGGACGCTGGCTTTTTAAAAAACAGTGTAAATATGGAGTCAGCTTTGTGCTCCAGGACCAGAGTCCTGACTGGAATAGATGTTTGTGTTGAGTGTCCTCCCTCTGTCCGTCCTCCACAGCCTCTGGAGCTGATCTGTGAAAAGGCCATCGCCACCTGTAACCGTCCGCTGGGTCCGGGCGAGGCGCTACGTCGCGTCATGGAGTGCATCGCCTCGGGGATCCTGCTGCCAGGTCAGTGACCCGTCCTCCACTCTGGTAGCATTTAAAATATGTGCTCTCGTCTCTGCTCCAGGGTACTTCGAGGCAGAGTTTATACAAACAGATATTGGGCTAAATTGTTCTTCAGTTATGGACCCGAGGAAAGAAAAACAGAACGACCTCGTAGGTTTTTAAAAAGAAAACAAAAAACCAGCCGTCGGATTTGAGCAGATGAATTTGTTCTGGATGAATCAATGAGGAGAGGATGAACTCCTGACCTCGACTGGAAGGAAAGATTTGTTTGGACTTGAGGAACTTCTGAGGAGACACAGTTGTGGAGGACTCGTTGGAGGTCAATCCCAGTTCCAGTGTTGGAGGAAAATACCAATTACTACCAGAGGGAGGAACATAGTTTTGTGAACTAAAGCTACTCAGAGAAAGTACTTCTCGAACTAGCTTGTAAAACTAGAATTACCTCCAACCAGTCAATTAACTGGAAATGTTAAATTGAAATTAACATAATTAGCGTATTAACCTTTGACCTCCAAAATCTGATCAATTCATCCTTGAGTCCCAGTGGACAACAATGGATGGACAACCCAAAAACATACTGTTTACATTTTTACTTTTAGTACATTCTTCTTCCTCATAACATGCAGCTTGAACTTTGACCCTCTTGCTCATATATCAGCTGTGCAAAGGATTGTGGGTCAGAGTAGGCAGAAAAGCATGCTGGCTTTCATACTGCAAAATGTGACCGGATGCAATAGAACATATTGGTATTTTTGGCAAACTGCATTTGTCTGGTGGTATTGGTATTGGAACGCACAGAAGATGTGGTGTAAAAATGATCAAATTGACAATATATGTGAAAATATAACAGAATATAATACCAAAAAGTCAAAAACCAAGAAAAAAAACACCACTTGATTGAGTTTATTTCAAGAAATGTCGTTAACAGGTCACACAAGATAAAGATAAACAGAGATAGAATATCTTAAACCTTTTTATGGCCTATTGATGAGAACCAGGAGAAGCATTGTGGGTTCTGCTCCTATCCTCTATCCGTTACCCTCAGAGGGGCTTGTTTTGGGGGCTGATGCTTGAAGCCGTCCTCATCTTTTAAGAGTCTTTTTGAGATTTTCATGGATAGAATCTGAGTTTTGTCAGTTTGAATCCTTAACGTTGACACTGTAAAAATGGTGGATTTTGACTGTATTCTCTATTAACGAGGGGCTCTTGAGGTGAAATAGTATTAAAAGTAGAATAAAAAGATTGTTGTTATGGTGATAGAACATTAAGTCATTTGGAAACGAGTCCCTTTTTTATGTGTGACTGTGGAGCAATAACAGGCTCCTCATGTACGCAGCATATTTAATTCCCTCTGTTTGATGCATTCAACAGTTTTAATCTCTTACATGATGAGATTCTCGCTGTCAGAAATTAATAAATGTGAGACGACCGCAGTGAATGGATCCAGTAATCAGACAGAGTTTGACACCGAAAATTAAAATCAGCAAGGACTCCTGAAGAGCAGCGTGGTCCCAAAAAATGTTTTATTGAATTTAGTTAATGTTTAAAATGATGATTCCAATGTTTGTGATCAGTGTCTGATTGATTAGTCCATCTAAAGACAGCAGTTGTTGGTTGGATTGCCATGAAATTTGGTGCAAATATTCATGTTCCCCAGAGGATAAATCATGCTGACTTTGGTGATTCTCTGTTTTTTCCTCCAGCGCCTCATGAGTTTGATAATTAAAGATTTTAGGGGACTATCTTAACAACTATTGGATGGAATTCACCCATGAAATTTAGTGCAAATATTCATCAGTCAATATTCCCTGACATCCAGTTGCATTCTGGGCCGTTAACTTGTACAGAATACAGAACAGAATCTCCAACTTTTGCATCAGGAGACTCTCTGTTCCACTTTCTCTCATACCATGATAAGAATATACAATTTGAATGTAATGTTTTTAATAAAGGAATCAGCCCAGGAAGGTTTAAAAAGTAAGCCGGTATAAAAACACTAAGAAGCAGAAGCAGCTTTTTTTTTTATTCTCAGGAGAAACATTTACAAACTACTAAAACGAATCAGGATAAGCTTCTTTCTTTACACACAGGAGGAAGTCCTAAATATTCATGACCTGGATGTGGACTGTCTCCAGTGATGCAGTGTGCCTTCACCTACCCTCGGCCCTGTCGAGCTCTACGGAGCATTAATTAGGGTTCAGATCCCCTCAGGGCTCCACAGCAACATGAACCATGGTTTCATTTAACTATTACTCCTGTTTCATTCACTAAAAGCCGGCGCTGGAGTATTTTAGAAAGATTTACTCCACCTTCTGAATCCTGTAAACATTTATCCTTTGAGAGAAAATGTTTCATAATCAGTTCTATTGAATACAAGCAGTTCTTTGTGACGACGTGGTTGTGTTTCTTAAACGTGGTTCAGGGTTTTCCCCCCTCGGCATCAAAATGGCCTCTCGTTCCCTCGGCGCTCTGAATCATTGATGAGCTGCTGCTGCAGTCAGAGTGCAGCCTCGGCAGGGAGTCACTCAGTTATTTCTGTGTGTGTTTTAACGTCAGGAGGAATGAAACTGTTTGTGGATCTTCTCTGGTCTGAGAGTGGTTTTTTTTTTATTCTCGTCCAGGAGGTTCAGGAGTTCACGACCCCTGTGAGAGGGAACCCACCGACGTCCTGTCCGACCTCGACGCCCAGCAGGCCGACGCCATCACACACAGCGCACAGGTCCGTACCTCTTTACCCATCAGCCCCTTCTGCTGCTGTCAGGAGGCCTTTGTTTGTACTTTCCTCACCTTCTATCCTCACGTCTTAGTGGGAGATGTGAGAACCTGTTTGTATAGAAGTCTATGAGAAAATGACTCTACTTCTCTCTTGATTTATTCCCTCAGTAAACATTGTAAACATGAGTTTATGGTCTCAATCTCTAGTTTCAAGTCTTCTTCAATACAGCATGATGTTCATTTAGTAAATGATGCTCCATTTAGAGTCAAACAGACCATAAAGCAGGGGATGATTTGGGGGCGGGGCTTACTGTGATTGACAGATAAGATAAGATAAGATAATCCTTTATTAGTCCCGCAGAGGGGAAATTTGCAGGATTACAGCAGCATAGAGTAAAGTGCACACAAGAGACATAGTAGAAGAAGACAAGATAAAAAATAAAATGAAATAAAAAACAAGTATTATAAATAAGCAATAAAAAACAGTAAAATCCACAATAACTGAAATATTATATGTACAGACAGAACATATAATTGCACAGTGTATTTTATTGCACATGTGTCATTTGATCTCTACCAGAGACCGATAAGTCCGTCTAACTAAAGGCTGTTTCTGCCTCTTCTCTCCTTGTTCTGCCCGAACAACGTTTCCTTTTCTGGTTCCAAAAAAGTATTGATATCTTGAAATATCCATGTCCTTAATGAAATGTTCCTTAGGCTTGATTTAGCAAAAAAAAAAGCTCAGCAAACAGCTGTTATATTTAAATTGTATTCATTAATTTTCACCTGTTTCATCTGTAGGTCTGGTAGTTTGAAGATTTGAATTACTGGAGATTTTAACGCCTTGCTCAATGGCACTTTGACAGCAGCTGATCAAGAAAATAGAAGCATTACACGTCTGTATTGACCCATCTGCGTCCAGATCCATGAACATTAAAAGCTCCCATCAAAACTAAACATCAGAGAGATCCACTCTGAAAATCATTTAGAGAACAAAGTTGTGAATCCAAAACCTCCAAAGTGTTCCGAGGCAGAGTTCCTCCCTGGAGGTGGACAGATGGAACACCACAGATGTGTTCAGATCTGACTTTCTCATTTGAGCTGCTGCTTTATGGACGTTGTCTTAACACCCCCTCCTCCCCCCTGAGCGTTATAAAACCGTATTTCCTGATTCCCCGCGTTCTAAAAAAAACCCACTGCAGACACTCACTTAACGGAGCCGCGGCCATTAGCCTCAGCCCAGCGACTCGTGAGACCTTGAAAACTTCCCACCAGGGTGCACTTTACTCCCTCCACTGCACCAAAGTCAGCCTTTCTTTTTAGGGGGGGAATTACAGGCATTTGAAGTTATTTAAAGCGATGGCGCTATAAATATCTGCAGAAGCTCCAGGAGTCTGACCTCGGATAGGAAGCCCCCTCGGTGACCGGCAGGCTGATTAACCGCCTAATGAGCGTGGGAACCCCCCCACTAACACCTATTACTACATCCACACATGGAACAACATAGTCTGCCCACAGGTGGAAGATAAACGCTGAGAAACATTCCATACTTTCCTCTCTTTCTCTCTTCTCTCTCTGCCTTTCTTTTGCTCTCTGGGAGTATTTTTTTCTTTTTTCCTTTCCTCTTCATCTGTGAGTGTGTTTTTATTCCTCCCTCGTCTATAATGCATGAATTCTTCTCCCCAACAGAATTAGTCCGTTAACACAAATGCACACAAGTCTATATAAATGATATCTACCTCTGGAGTGCAGACTCTCTGTTGCTTTACCAATACAGTGATGTGTCCTTATTCTGTCTCTGTGTGTGTGTGTGTGTGTGTGTGTGTGTGTGTGTGTGTGTGTGTGTGTGTGTGTGTGTGTGTGTGTGTGTGTGTGTGTGTGTGTGTGTGTGTGTGTGTGTGTGTGTGTGTGTGTGTGTGTGTGTTCAGCATGCGTTACGCCTCCTAGCCTTTGGACAGCTTTACAAGGTCTTGAATATGGATCCTCTCCCCGTCAGCAAGCCCTCGACGAGGCTGCTGGAAGGTGTGTGTTCTGCTCCTGAGTGACTGTGTTTTGATTTACTCTTCTCTTCTGTCTAAAACGATAATAACAATAATGATGTGTTCAGGTGACGTGTCGGTAGATCAGTAAGTGTTTGTGTTCGCGCTCTGCAGGCGGCTGTCAGAAGAGGCTCCGGGAGGACGTCGGGTCGGATGACAGAGACTTCATCAAAAGGATGAAAGGTGACTTTGACCGATCCTCTCGCTCGTTTCAAACAATCACAGTTCGCTCTGATGATCTAAATCCTCTCACCTCTGAAACACACAAGACACACTCGAGAGGACCAGAATACAAATATCTAAAGGCAGACTGATGTGGCAGAAAGTAGCTTTATATTAAACCAGTCTCAGTTTAGTCCTGATCCTCTATAGACCTCCATCAGTAAACCATCAGAGAGAAGATCGTCTGTTTCTATAAAGTTATTCTTAAAGCTCGTCATCGGATTCTGGTGAAATCAGATAAAATCATTCAGGTTCACCAGAAAAAGAGTTTGTGTTTCTCTGTTTGTTTTGGTGAAATTAATGATTTCATTTTGAGTTTGTTTGGATTCTTTCTCCCAAAGTTTCCAAAGTTTGTGTCCCCAAATGCTCTCAAGCTCTTTAAGATGCCTTTCCACTGTTTTATAAGGCTGAAAACTGATTTTTTTTTTTTTTTACAAACTATTACTTTAAAGCACACAGAACTGTTTGTCAGAGTTTTATAAACTGGTTTTGGTCAAACTCACATCACCTGGAGGCTGATTTCCCCTGGAGAAAACTGAGCGTTTGTCTTTTAGCAGCAGATAAGTGGATATTGATTGAAAGACAGAAAGCTCCGGTGTTCAGTGGGTGTGTGTGTGTGTGTGTGTGTGTGTTGTGTGTGTGTGTGTGTGTGTGTGTGTGTGTGTGTGTGTGTGTGTGTGTGTGTGTGTGGGTGTGTGTGTGTGTGTGTGTGTGTGTGTGTGTGTGTGCTGGACAGCCGTAAGCCACAGTTGACTGTAAACAAGGTGCTTTCTGACAGGCTTTGTGTAAAAGGTGGAAAAAGAAGTGAGTCAGTGGAGCTGAAAGAGGCGAGCAGTGAGGCTGATCAGGACGCTCGCTCTCCGTCTGAGGATCAGAACGACCCGTCAGGTTACAGCCGCTGTCAGAACCTTTTCTTTTTTTCACTTCAACCTCTGCATCAGAGGAGAGAGAAGCAGCCGGGATGCGGCCCATTGTCGGCCAGCGTTTGATATTCAGCCGTCATATCTGATATCTCCTCCGGATCATATTAAGAATCCATTCTGGTGCGTTGAATGTCAGAAGCTCACTTTATCTCAAAGAGTTCATCGTTCACTGTGTCGCCCAGCTGAATGAAACCGGTTAGAGAAAAACTGAGCTGCTGGCTTTTTTAAAGCGAAATGTTTCCTCGAAGCAGAAAATTGGGAGGAGTTATCAGATCTTCATCCGAAGCTGCTGGAGCTGAAAAGACACATTCAGAGGTTATCAGGAGTCAGTGGTGCTCCTGTGTTCAGGTTAGGAAAGGTCTTCATCCAGGTCTTCATCAGGACATGACAGAGAGCTTTATACAGCTCAGCGTCCTGATTCTTGTCTTCATCAAAGGTTTTATATATTGGAGGAGAAACACTAATCAAATATGTAAAGATAAGACTACTCTATTGATAAAGACAGGCTAATTATAAGGCTGTAATTATCTGTATCAAAATAAGAAATTAAAGAAATTAGAGAGTTGATGTTAAGAAAAAGCTATATACATTATAGTATGCATAACAGAGATCGATGCATGCCAGTGTACTAGAAAACAACTGTTATCTGCCTAGAAAACATTAAAAAAGGACGTTCCTTATAACTGCAGAAGTTGCCTGAGAATAATCACGTTTTTACGTTTTCTTCAGTACCAAAGTAATCCAGTGATACTTGTCTGTAAATCCAAAGGTACCCTGCAAACAGAACAATGCTAAGGGTAAGGATAACATAATAGTAGTTCAGGTTATTTCCATGTACGAAAAATCTTTATGCTATTTATGCACAACAGAGACCGATGCATCCCAGTACTCTAGAAAACAACAATAAGTCAGTTAATGTTGGTTGTCTGCTGGATTGGCTCGATTACCAACACAGTCAGAAGTTGCAGCTGCAGTCAGATCTGAACACACAGGCGTGATGCAAATACTTTTAAATTCAGTGTGACTTGCACATCTGAGGATATCACTACCTCAGATGTCCATCATGAATAAACGTCCATCATCTGCGTAGAAAACATTGAAAAAAAGCATGCTCCTATTAACTGCAGAACTTGCCTGAGAATAATCATGTTTTTTTACATTTTCTTAAGTAACAAAGTAATCCAGTAAATACAGTCCAGACATAAAATGGACCCTCACCTATATATCATACCATAACTTTAAAATGATCAAGGTCATGTCCATATAATAATAACTTGATAACATAAAAATGAATGGTTATATATTGTGCTATGGGTCGATTTTGTAAAAATGGCCGAGGTCATGCCCATAAGTCCAATACATAAAAATAATCAAGGTTGTGTCCGTATATGAAATGATTAATCGGTAATCTCTATATATCGTACGCTAAGTTTATTATGTGAAAGGGAACAACGTTATACCGTACTATTAATCGATAATATCTATATATCGTACAATAAGTCAATTGAACAAAAAGGACCGAGGTCTTGTCGTTATATCCTACCAAAAAACGGTAATGTCTATTTATCATACCATAAATCAATTATGTAAAAATGATTTAGGTCATGTCCATATATCATACCATAAATCGTTACTGTCTATATATCTTACTATAAGTAAATTCTGGAAAAGGATCAAGGTCATGTCTGTATATCGTACGATAAATCGGTAATGTCTATATATCGTACGATATCGTACAATAAATTGGTAATGGCTATATATCGTACAATAAGTACATTTCGTAATCATCAAGGTCATGTCCTTATATCGTACGATAAATCGGTAATGTTTATATATGGTAAAATAAATCAATAACGTAAAAATAAACGAGGTAATGTCTATACATCCTACGATAAATCTGTCTTGTCTTTATATCATACTATAAATCTGCGATGTCTATATATGGTACTATACGTCAATTACGTTAAAATAAGTGAAGTCCTGTCTATATATCGTACAATAACTTGATATCGTGATTTTAGTAACATTCCTAATTTTTACATGATTTTACCTCCAGGAGTCTGAGGAAGGATATTTTTTCTATTCTTGCAAGATCATATTGTAACAAACTAGAGATTAATTTTGTTGCTTCTATTAAGTCTCTTCATCCCTCATAATATTGATTACCTAGTCATACGTTTAGTGTTGCCTCTCCGTTGTGGCTGTTCAGTGTGCAGAGAGTTGACCTGGTTGTGTTTCCTGAACTTCCTGTGGTGTTTTGTGAACACACATCTGTCATATCTGATAAGAAGAAGCACTGCAGGTTTAAATCCTGTGTGACCGAACTTCATACTTTCAAGGCTGATGTCACAGTACAGCTACAGCAGCCATGTTTATAGCAGCATAGATTCCACCATAGTCTAATAATTAACCACAGCTTCATGCGGAGCAGCTGAACTCCCAGTGGCTGCTCGCTGTTTGAGTACGGAGCCTTTAGTGCATCATGTAGAGTGTCACATCATCCTTGACTGCATCATAACTACAGCTACGACCGTGGGTTGAGTCTACTGAATAACCTCGCCTGAAGAGAGGTTATGTGTTGACTGAGTGTGAACCTCTTGTTTTTTGTTCACATTCTGCTGCAGCAAACTGCACAATGGTTTTGTTGGCCAGTTATGGATGCATGCTGAAGGACGTGTGACTCAACACCTTTAACTGCCTGTTTTATCCCGTCACTAAACGCCTGCTGACTCCGTATTCAGTACTCTGAGACAGTAGTGGTGGTGATAACACAGCTGAGTGCATCACCGACTCCCGGCCGCTATTCTTGGATTGTGTGTTTGGCTAACAGCTAACAGAACTAGCAGTATGCATACTGCTGAGTCCCTCTCGGCTGCAGCTCACTTTAATTGTTTATTGTTTTGGACTGTATTTGGCTAACGGCTAACAGAACTATCGGTGCGTACACTGCTGAGCAGACAGACAGACAGACAGACAGACAGACAGACAGACAGACAGACAGACTGCATGCTGAGTTATTCTTTGTGTTTTGGCACAAATGTATGAAGTTTATAGTATGAAGACTTTGAACCAGCTTAAAGCTAATATCTCTCTCTCTCTCTCCCTCTGTCTCTCGTCTCTCTTTCTCTCACCCCTGTTTCCTCTCCAAAACATCTTTCTCTCTCTCTCCCTCTCCCTCTCTCACCACTCTCTGTCTCTCTCTATCACCCCTGTCTCCTCTCTTTTCTTTCTCTCTCTCTCCTCTCCCCACCCACTCTCTCCCTCTGCTGCCCTCCTCTCTCACCCTCTCATTACCCTCCTATCCCTTCTTTACCTCTTCCTCATCCCTCTGTCTCTCTCTCTCATTCCTTTCTCTCACCCCTGTTTCCTCCCCAAACATCTCTTTCTCTCTCTCTCTCTACTCTCTTTACTCTCCTCTCTCTCTCTCCTTTCTCTCTCTCCCCACTCTCATTACCCTACTATCCCTCCCTTCCCTCTCCTTCATCCCTCTCTCCCCCCCGTCTGTCTGTGGTACAGTAATTAAATCTTTCCTCTCCGGGACGTCGACCGTCCCCAGAAACTCTCCTCTGCTTCCAGGTTAAAGCAGAGATAGAGAAGGATTAATACTGCAACACACACACACACACACACACACACACACACACACACACACACACACACACACACACACACACACAGAGTGCATTAACACCTCCCCCTCTCTTCCTCCCAGCACCTGTCCATCAGCACCTTCACATCCATCTCCATCCATATTCATACTGAACCACACTTGAGTCTTTAAGTGTCTGTCGGAGTCGATGCTCACAGCGACTGCAGGACAAAAGAATAGTGTGTGTGTAGAAGTGTGTGTGTAGAAGTGTGTGTGGGTGGCTGTGGCGTAGTGGAGAGCAAGGTAGTTCTCCAATCAGAGGGTCAGTGGTTCGATACCCGGCTTCGGCAGTCGATGTGTCCTTGGGCAAGACACTTAACCCCAAGTTGCTCCTGAAGGCCATCGGTGTGGACTGGATGATGAATGTTAGTTAGAGTCTGATGGTGGCACCTTGATGGTAGCCTGTCATCAGTGTGTGAATGGGTGAATGATATGTAACATACTACTGACTGTAAGTCGCTTTGGATAAAAGCGTCTGCTACATGACTGTTATGTGATGTGTGTGTGTGTGTGTGTGTGTGTGTGTGTGTGTGTGTGTGTGTGTGTGTGTGTTCTCTCAGTGACACCTGTTATACAGGAGAGGACATCTGTGGGTGGCCATATGGAAAGAATTGATATGTCTTTAATTATTACAGCATTATCTTTATTATATATTTGAAGGTATTCACTGTAGTATTCTGACCTTTATAGACAGAAATGTGATAATTTAAAGAAAAAAAGCTTTAAGTTTGTGCAATATTTTATCAAATGTCATCGTATTTCAACTGTATGTTTGTTATTGCAGCTGAAATACATTTCTTAAATTATTTTATTTTATATTTCATATATTTTATATTCCTATATTTTAACGTCTGTACTATATTATATATCTTAGATGCCGTTTTTTATTTATATTTTTTCCGTTTTATTTTTTATTTTTAAACAACAAAACAGAACAAATGAGACAATCAGACACATATGGTCAAATTAAACAACAGAGATTATCTTGGAATGTTGTCCCAGCATAAACACATATATCCCTAAATAATAATGATAATATAAAAATAACTAAAATAAAACGTTATGTGATTTGTTCTTTACATAGTTAATGAGCTTTCTTGTAGCACGAGATCTAAGATTTTATTTGCCAACAAATGTCTCTCTCTAACTGTAGTTTACATTTAGTGCATCTCTTCCAAAGAAGCAGAACATGTCTACTGAAACAAGAAGCTGATGAAACCCGTCTTTATGGAGCTGGGTTTGTAAAAAGGACTGTCCACACACTTTTGACATATAGTAGTTTTAACTCCTTTGGTTTCTTTTGGAGTAAAACAACAAATCTGATAGGCTTATTGAATGTTAAGGTACTGTGTGCAGTTAACTGACTTTATCACAGGATTGTATGCAGCAGTAGTGTTGAATTATATTGTTTTTAAACCAGTTATACATTCAGAAATAAGTCTAAATGTGTGTTAACTTCTAACCATACAACAGCAGAACATCAGGCCCTCTGATTCAGAAGAGTTCCCTCCAAAGAAATCATTGCTGAAGGCAGATTTGATCAAATGCAGTTTATGTTTTATTTCTTTAGACAACAGTAACATTCATTCTTTTGGACTTTTGGAGTCTCATTTTAATTCAGTTCTTCTCTGCCTGTTATATTAAAGCGTTAACAGAACAAACGAACGCTTTTTGTATCTCGAAAAGTTGGACTCGCATTGGAGGGAATGAAGTCATTTATGATGGAGATTATAGATGTCGCCAAGTGTCACGGTTTGATTTCCAATTCCCCGTGAGATATCACCTCACGTCTGCTTGATGAGCATTAATAAAGAAATCTGCCCATGTTTTACTAAATATACAGTTTTTTCTATGGATGCTTTTTATTAAGCTGAATCTTGATACCTGGAATCATGACGTTTATTCTTCCCACATGAATCTGATTCATTCAACTTTACCTTCACTTTTCTGTTTGGAAATGATTGAACTAGATGACTCAATAACACTTCAAGAGCGTGCTAATTGATTTTCATACTGTAACGAAGAGAAGGGTAGCTGCTAACGGCGGTTAAACCAGCAGTTCTACTTTGAATATCATTATGAGGAGTTTGTTTGGGTCGATATTGACCTTGAATCACTCTTGAATGTCGTTGTCCTTCCAGATTAATTCAACTGAATGTCACATGTGATCTCTAAAGATTACATTTACGTTGATGTAGAGGTTGTGAAAAGGTTTTTATACAGTTTAAAAATCACCTTGAAAAGTTTTCTTCACATAAATCCAAATGTATGTTAAAAAACGCTAACATGTGTGACCTTCCTCTTTAGTGCTGGACTGGAGGATGACGGATCCAAACCACCCCATGAACGCTCTGATGCGTCTGAACCAGATCCACCCGGGCCTCCAGTACCGCCTGCTGTCCCAGTCCGGCCCGGTCCACGCTCCGGTCTTCACCATGTCCGTGGAGATCCAGGGAACCACCTACCAGGCCACCGGGAACTCCAAGAGGACCGCCAAGCTCCAGGTGGCCCTCAAGGTAATACGTTTAAAACTGTCACATGACACTTTAAATAAAAAAAAAAAGGTTATTTAAATGTTGGAGATTTAGTTTAACAGGAAGAATACAGCATAGTATCGCAATATTTTTTACCGAGGCAATGTTATATAGATGAATTTATGCCAAGTATGGATCTTTTATTATATATATACTTTTAATTAGGCAAATACAGATTAAACCTGTTGGTAACAATTGATATTTCAGTCCACTAGATGATTTTTCTTTATGGGGAAGTTGTGGGTAAAGTCAGCGGGATTCATTTATCAAAATAGAGATGGAGTGTTGCTCAGTCCGTCTGCTTGACTGTAAAAAAAACTATTTTGCTGCAATAGAAATGATTGAAAAGAGATGGATTTTTTTATCTTATGACTGCAAACTGATGTTGAAAAACTGCATTTTTTGCAATCGGAAAAAGTAATAAATCTCAATATATAGCTGTATATGTTATCCCGATACTTAACGTATCGCAAGATGTTTACATTGAAGATCGTATCTTGAAATGAAGTATAATGATAATATTGTATCATGGAACTGTAGTGATATATAGCTATAGTTTCACAACCTCTGGATTTAAGCAAAAGAAAAATTGTATGCAATGTATTTGCATCAAAATCATTGCAAATTTACTAGAGCAGTCACAGAAAATAAAAGTCTACTAAATTGAAAGAAGGTTTTAAAAATGACTCCTTATAACAAAAGCTGATACCCAATTATTTCCTACACACTGCCTTTACACAATATGTATTCATCTAGTATACAAGAAATGAATATACTATAATAGGAAATGACATAAATCGAACCGTGACCCTAGAATTCATCATCACAGATAGAAAGCTGAATGTAACACTGGGTTTGTTTTCTTCTTCATTTGTATGTTTCTGGAGCTGTTTCTCCACCAAACAATAGTTTTAGACTTTGTGTTTAAGGTATTTTCTTTCCTTAAAAACTCTCTTTCTGTGTCGCCTGCCCTACCTTTAGATATACATAAAATACATACATACATGGAATAAACATGCCTGACTGAAACGTGTAATCATTCTTTAGCAGCTCTTCCTCTCGTTGTCTTTTTCCTGCAGCTCGTCTCTCTCTCTGTTCTGTGTGGAGCGTCGGGTGTTTAACACAAACATCAATTTCAACAAAGAAAAAAGAGACAAAGAAACTCTTTTTATTTATTTTTTCAGATCGATGAGGGAACAAAAGTCGATGTTCTTTTCTGTGACAAAGTTTTTTTTATTGAACTTGTTAAGTTTGACTGCTCATGTTTTCTGTTGTTCACACACATTGATTCATTCAGTTACTCATTCACACGTCAGAGCTGCCCAGTACACCCAGTACACCCAGTCTTTGTGCTGCTGGTGGTGACGGTGGTGTTGATGGTCACTTAGCATGTATTAGTGCCTTGCTCGAGGACAGCTGAGTCATAGATGATGGATGTTAAACTCAGCGTTTTCCCCCTCAGGCGCTGCAGGCTCTGGGATTCGTGCTCGGCGGCGACGGAGACGTGGACTCGCTGAGCGCCGACGAGAAGTCAGATGGCGAGGGCAAGAACGACAGGATGTCCACCAGCTCCAGCTCCACCTCCATCACCTCCTCCACAGACACGCAGGAGGTGGGGAGAGCACACACACACACACACACACACACACACACACACACACACACACACACACACACACACACACACACACACACACAGATCATTAACAAGTACATGTGAGGTTGGGCTGCAGCACAGACGGACAGCGGAGGTTCCTCACTTTTGAACGGATGCCCCTAAAATATTCATCTTTTCTTGTTCTTAAAGAGCTTGAATGCACTAATTGCAAGTCTGTCAACTGTTTGTAATGTAAAATGTAATATTTTTATTCTTTCTGAGGTTTTTCCATCGTGAGAATAAATTATAGATTAATATATATTCCTGCAGGAATCACTGAATATTCCAAGGTTTTGGCAGTAAAATAGTCTCTCATTTCATTAGATATTCCGTCTTTTACTGAACAAACTGATCTTTTTCATGTTGGAATGTTTGGTTAAAAAAAAATCTAAAATAATAATCTGTATTTTTATAGCATTTTAAAAACAGGCAGTGCTCAACAGAATAACGATACAAAAGACACAAACTGTAATGATTAGATTCAACAATATTTGTATTGCATAAAGTGCAGTTTAATGTCCTACAGGAAGTGCAAACAGCACAGTAAGGTGTAGATATTAATGTCTTGGTATATAAATATATACAGTATCAATCTGAAAATAACTGCAATCTGGAAACTCTTTACAGACATTTCATATACCCAGTAACTTCCTTCCTCCTCTCAAGTTCAAGTTATTTATTGTCATATGCAAACAGTGAAAAAACACAGACGCTAAATCTATCTCAGGCTCCCTCCAACGATGCTCATTAAGTATGTATAAAAAGAAAAACATGTAAGACTGGAAAACATCAAATAGTAAATAATTTAAATTCAAATATAGAATATAATAATATGTTTTTTAAAATATGTGTTTTATAATAAACTTGATTTGTAAATCACTTTTCACAAAAGTGTTACAAAGTGCTAAAAATAGTCAGTTAAAATAATAATTATTACAAAACATTGCAACATTAAAAGAATAAAATAATTTTGTTCTTTTATAACATCATAAAAAAAAAAAGCCAGACCTAATTTTACCTTATCACAGATAAACTGGTGTTGTTTCAGCCAATAAGAAACAAGTAATACTGAAATGTCAAATATAAGTTCATCACTGACAAGTCCGTTGGTCGTTACTAATCATGTTCATTCTTTATTAACCAAATTTAAGGGTCAATATATATATATATATTTATATATTATATATATATATATATATATATATATATTTTTTTATATATATATATATTTATATATATATATATATTATATATATATATATATATATATTTGAGGCCTATATATATATATTTGGGATATATATTTATATATATATAAAAACAGATATGAGGCTTGACTCTCTCCGTCCGTCCACAGTCCAGAGCTCCAGGTCCGATCCTGACGGCCGGAGGTAAAAACCCGGTGATGGAGCTGAATGAGAAACGCCGCGGCCTCAAATACGAGCTGATATCAGAGAGCGGCAGCAGCTACGACAAACGTTTCATCATCGAGGTACAAACACACACACGCACACACAGAAAACTTAATCGATTTCCTGTCTTCCTTTCAGAGGCTCTTATTAGGAATGGATGAGGTGTTTGATGTTCGCTGCTTCCTGCATATCAAAACGTCTTCACACGTTTTAAAAAGAGACGGGAAAGACAGCTGAACACCAAACCAGCTTATCAATCTGAATGACACGGAAATGATTCTTTACATATAGTTTGTACAAATCTAATTTTATTGATTTCCAGACTGAATTTCTTGACATCTTGACAACTCTTTTCGTTTGTTTAGAAGGAATAAAAGAATATTGAGAAAGTATTGATGGAACAGATAAAGAAGAGAGTGTCATCAGCATAGAAACATATTTATAAAGCTGATGCTTTTTTCCAAAGTTACTTCTACTAAGTGCAATAAACCATGTGGGAATAACCCAAAATGTGCAAATAAATCATGCAAGCAACTTCAAATCAAACATTCTGCACTACTTTAAGTGTAACATTTAGAAACAATAAGAGAAAGAGTGTGTCGGGGTTGGAGAGTTAAGATTGAAGGAGCTTTTAGCTGCAGATGAGGAAGTGGAGAGATACACCATTATTTTTTCCATGATATTTGTCAGACACTACCATACAATGACTTTTTTTTTGTGACCTTTTTTTCGACATACTGTACTATGACCTTTTTCATGATATTTTTCAACATACCATAATTTGACTTTTTTTCATATTTTTTTGACATACTATTCTATGCCTTTTTTCATTTTTTAACTCACAACACTATAGGACTTTTTTATGAAAGAATCAGCATATGCTTTATTGACCAAGAATGAGTTCATATACCTGATATATTTTCTCCACCAAGGTTCTCATTTTACAAACACAGAAATAGAAATACAGCTAAAAACAAAGACAAAAAAGTTCACCAAACGTTATTTACATACCAATAGGCGAAACAACATGAATATATACAAAACTAAATATGTATAAACAATACAACGAAAAACAACAACATTGAATGTCCACAAGTCAGAGGCTTTCTGAAAGTTTAAACATTGATACAGTAGTACAATAGAGACAAGTGCCAATATGTTGGACTAAATATTAAATGACTTATGTAACAGGTTGCTTTATACACATGACTGATATACTTAAATGTATAATACGTGCATGTATACGTGTCAGTTTACAGTTTATTCAGTACATACAACAGCTTCAATTCATAGGCATATTTGACAGGGATTTCAATTAACAACTAATCATTTCAGCCTAACAGACAAACATCAAGACAGAAAAAACAAACCCATGAGATTGACCTCTTTTAAAGAGACTCCACTAGCAGACGTCCTCCTCTCTGTGTGTCGACAGGTGGAGGTGGACAAGCAGGTTTTTCGGGGAACGGGTCCCAATAAGAAAGTCGCCAAAGCCAGCGCGGCGCTCTCCGCCCTGAACAGCCTGTTCTCCGGCTGCAAGTCTACGAGCAGCAAGAAGAAGAGACCCAACCCTCCTGTGAGTTCATGAAGCGCTTCTACTATCAACCTTTTAGTCCTACAGCATCATGTTTCACTGCTCATGTGTACCTGGTGTGTGTGTTTGTGTGTGTGTGTGTAGCCAAAGCGTCCGGTGACCTCGGTGCTGACCCTCCCGGCCCTCGCTGCCAGACCTCCACGTGTCCCCGTCATCCCCAGAGCTCCCTACATCAGCACCCCACCCACACATCAGTACATCCCCCAAGGTGAGTCCAGCTTCTTTATTTTTTCTTTTACATGATTAATACGATTTAAAAGACTGATGGGAGAGAACGATTTATATATTTCAGAACACAGACTTTTTTTAACGGGAGAATATTTCTTCATGAGCTTTTGGAGTGCTGGTAGATTGATTATGTTGTTGGAGAGAGACAGGCTAGCTTTTTCCCCCTGTTTCCAGTCTTTATGCTAAGCTAACTGGCTGCTAACAGTAGCCAGAAAATATTACAAAAGATAGGCGATGAATCATCTCAGCTACATTCATACTCTGTTTTCTGTGCAGTAATTTCACAGTATCATACTTTCTCTCTTCTTCCTCCCAGGTTTTGGTGCTCCTTACGGTTACAGCCCTGCAGGAGCCCTCCCTCCCTACGGTAAACTCACAGTCACTGATCAATAATCCATCCATTTGATTTGTTCATCATTTCATCCAATCATTTGAGTTCTTTTTTGTTTCTTTTTCTTTGCTCTTCCTCAGGTTTTCCCTCCAGAATGCCCTCATTAGTTTACCCAGTCATCAGAGTCCCTACACCGTACCCCGTCACCCACCTCTACCCCTATTAGGACCCTCGTCACCCACCTCTACCCCTATTAGGACCCTCGTCACCCACCTCTACCCCTATTAGGACCCTCGTCACCCACCTCTACCCCTATTAGGACCCTCGTCACCCACCTCTACCCCTATTAGGACCCTCGTCACCCACCTCTACCCCTATTAGGACCCTCACAGGAACTCACTTATCCCCGTTCTTTTACTTTATGTTCAATATATAAACCTCAAACACCAAAAACAACAACACTGGACTTCACACACTTTTAACCAGTAAACCCAATCGTTACCATTTTTGAAAAATTATGTTCCCTCATTAGCAACCAGCTTGATTAAATTGGCCATAAACAAATGTGTATCAGAACACAGATGGATAAGCTCTTTGATCATCAAACTATTATGCAACAAAAAAAAACTGAATTTAGCAGAGTGAAAGACTGCTAGTAGCTTAACTTCTACTTTAGGGAACTAATTAATCACCCTCCATAGAAAACATCAATCAAACAACAAAGAAAGCAAACTATATAAACTGTCATTGTATGGGATAAGCCATTAATGAAAATAATCCCAAACCAGCTACTAAATATCTAAACATACTCTGTTAAGTACTAAAGAAGTAAGTTCGTTCCCTAAACCGTGATGAACTATCTAAATATTCAAAATAACTAGTCATCAAATTCAATGTCAGAAAATAAATTAATATCCATTATAGGTAATTACTGCAATTTATTTAGTTAGCAGTTGAATTTTGTTCCTTTTTCTTAAAGTTCCCTCCAGTGGCTGACTAAATATACACTACAGGGAACTAAAATATCCATCATACAATATTTAGTTTGAAGCTAAAGAACTTACTTCCTATTCAAAATGGAAATATCAAAAGGTATGGAACTAAACAGTCACTGTAAGGAACAAACAAAAGAAAAAGACATAGTAGGGAACCAAACGTCCTCTGTATGGGAACTAACTCGACAGCCACCAAAGCAAATTCAAAACCAACACTTAAGGGAACTAAAGAGAATCACTGACTACTGAATGTGGAGAGCTTAATAAACATCTGCTGTAGGGAACTAAAGAAGTAAGTAAGTTCCCTACACCGGGATGAACTATCTTTATATTACCCATAGCAAGGAAAATAACAACTGGTCACCAAATTCAATGTCAGAAAGTAAATGACTTAGTTAGCAGTTGATTTTTGTTCCTTTTTCTTAAAGTTCCCTGCAGTGGCTGACCAAATATTCAGGGAACTTAAATAACATCAACTGCGACAACAAAGTAGCCACGAAGGGAACTAAAATATCCATCATAAGGAACAAAGAATATTTTGTTTGAAGCTAAAGAAACACCAACCTTCCATACACAAACTACTAAATATATTATGTTGAAAATCAGGGAACTAAATAAATAAACTGCAAAGAGCGAACATCTTGAATAAATAATAAATAAATGACTAACTATTCAAACAAGAAATATCAAGGGTATGGATCTAAACAACTGCAAAGTAGGGAACCAAACATCGTCTGTATGGGAACTAACTCGACAACCACCAAATTAAATTCAAATCAGGAACTAAAGGGAACTAAATAAAAAAACACTGACTGCTGTAGGGAACTAAGAGACACCAAATACGCAGATAGAAAACTGATAACCTGTAGACTTTACAACTGAATTGATCAGAAAGCTTCTTTGTCAACGGGTTAATTATTCCTCTAAATGTGAACCCTGTTCTGTATTTTAATGTCTCTCTGTTTTCTAATATTTAAAGTTTATGTGGAGATTTAAAAAAAAAAAGATGAGTTTACAATAATCGGTTGCACTGAGAAAGATTTTCCTTTCGTTTGGAAGTTGAAAGTCAGAGTTTACAGTTACTGTTGTTGAGCTGTTGAGCCATTTTTTGTGTTGAGTGAAAAACACTTTCTTTTCAGAGAGAGATTTTATTTTGACCTGTTTGTAGGTTATATTCTGTTTGAATAAATTCATATTTTTGTCAACGGCTGAGTAACTTGTGGTTCGTTAAGGTTTCATCCAGATATGATTTGCGGTTACTTTTCAAAAATATAAAAAGATAGTATTTTACTGATGTTTTATAAAAATTTGTGGTATATTACGTTTTATTTCTTTAGCTTCCTCCGTTGAATCATTTAAACATAAATTAACTTAACTCCTGATACATAACTCTTTTTCCTCATGTGTCCTCTGACACAATACAATTCTGTTTTATTATAACTTATTTTCAATGATATGGCCATTAATTCTGTCAATAATTATAATAACAATAACAATTTACTCGCTAAGTTCATCGCTGAGATTTGGAAGTGTAACATCGTCACTAGAAAGAAATCAAGAAACAGCGATCATCCAATCATAGTTTAGCGGCCGTAACTAGGCATGTCAAAAGCTACGTTACCATCTTCCAACCTCTCCGGGTAACGAGTATCACCGATACCAAGCGTTTAACCATGACGACAAGCTCCAAATCCACTAAACCACGATAAAAAAGAAGAACATCTGAAACCACTGATGAGAGTCTCTGAGCAGAAGCGGATAGATGTCGGCCAGTGGTCGGAGTTTGACGATGCTACGCTGTGATTGGGAAGTCTGCATTCAAGTGGTTTCACACATTATCGTCAGTTCACAACAGCAAACTCTGAACCAAACTCCCATAATTCACCTGTGCTAGAGAGAAAACAACTCTTGTAGTGCTGCTGCCTCCATAGAGGTCAATAAAGTGACAAGGCTGCACTGAATCCCCCCCCCGAGAGCTAAGAACCCTGGGAGCTCCTTTAGGCCTCCAGAGAGAAGCTACGACAGAGTATGTGATCTGTTCTGAACATTCACCACATCCATCCATCACAAAAAACAAACATCTCGATGAAGTACTAATAAATATACATCTGCTGGTGTCTCCCCGTCTGTAGGCGGCCTGTACATCGACAGCGCCTACTACCAGCCGCAGACCATCGCCACGCCCATCATCATCCACCTCGGACCTCAGGATCTTTTCTGACCTCCGCCGGCGGACCGAGATCCAGACTCGGCGCTCCACCTCCACCTCCCGTTTAATCCCTCTCGCTCCTTATTAAACTCTGCCGGCGTTGCTCCACCCTCCACGCGAAAGCACAGCTGCAATATTGAAAGCAATATGGAGGAGAGGGAAAGACGACGCCTCGGGGCAACGCTGTCTGGTTTTTAGTGAAGACGAGACTTTGATGGACCAAAGCTCGCTCAGAAAACGTCAATAAAACACAAAGCAATACTTCTTCTGCCTCTCGGGATTCTCCAAAGCGACTCTTGTTGATAAATACAAAAACAAACCATCAGCAGCGACACATTCACAACAACGTGATCTACTGTATGTAAATATACCACATTTACCATCTGTATATATATATATGGATGTAAGTGAGTTTTGATTATACATATATAAATATATAAACATGTATAAATATGTTTGAATGTGTAAAACCCAACGACGGGTAAAGAAAGATATTCATAATATATCTCTGAATGTAAATACAGTACTACTGGAGGGGCTTTGTATTTAAAGCTACTTCAGATATATATATAAATATTACCAGTTAAATACATTTTACAAACTGTCCATAACGCTGTATTGGTATTGATGGTATATAATCCCTATATAAACATGATTACATTAAGTAGATTTAAAAGTAATTTTTTCCATTTCAGAGCACCAAGATCAGAGATGTCACAAACAATTTGACGTTTTAAAAGACGTATAATCCAACTAATAATATTTTAAATTGAAGTTTGTGATCTGTTCTTAAGCCTCCTGCTGTTTCTGATTAATCTGTGGTTCCCAGCCTGGGGGTGGGGGCCCAACGAGGGGCCGCAGGACAGATGTTTTGGGTCACAACAGAAGAGGAGAGAAGGAAAACATGTTTCTACTTCACATAATTATGTTTATTTCTTTTTTTTACAGACTGTTCTTTGTTTATAAGACAAAAACGTTTGAAACCACTGGTTTGAATTGGTTGTAATGTGAATCGCAATATAGTAAATATTATAAAGGATCAATTGAGGTTTATGAATTTAAATCTAATCCAATATTTTATTCAACATTTTTTGCAATATTGACCGCAATCAACCCCAAAAAGATTAAAGGGATTTATGAATAAATTCGATGGATGAATCAGTTTGCAAATGTAAATCCTGTATCGCAAGATCTGTAGTTGAATGCAAACAAAATATTAATTTTATCATGGTTTAAATTACTCTTCTGTGAATGATAGTAGATATATTTATTCAGAAAACAAAAGCATGATGTTTGAGTTGCAGAACAAAACGAGGCTGAAGAAAGAAACGCTCTGTAGCTCGGAGACTTCTGACTTTTATAAAGTTTGTTTTCATAGTTTTTCTTTTGTTTTTTTCAGTTGTTGCTTAATAAAACACAGAAAACTTTAATTATATTTAAAAAAAAAGAAAAATATCTGAAGCCCGTTTGGAAGAAATGTGGAACTTTCATTCATGAGAATTAATCAAAATGAATCCTAATTGCCAAAAAAAACCAGGTGAAAAACAATTGACTAAAAGAAAAATACAACTAAAGTAAAAAATATTGGATTTAAAGTGGCAATCCTCAAGATTTCAGTCCTGGTTTTTCAGGTTGTTTTCGAGTTTTTGAGTCAAAGGAATTGTGAGTTTACAGTCTGGAGTCTTCTGCTGCGTCCGAAGTTTCATACCAACATGCAATTCTTCAGAATTGTGTGCCTAGTTTCATTTTATTTGTGTGAATACAATAAAGAAAAACTGTAATACAGCATTTATTCTGCTAAAAGTTACCACAGAAACCCTGTTTTTAATACCGCAAATATATAAATATTGCAGTATTTTCATCAGTGATAATAACTTCATTTATTAATTCCAGATTGCCACTTTTAAAACTCTGATAAAGTTGAATTATTTCCAGACCAAACGACCTGCTAAGACGTTCTCGGTGCATTAAAACTCTGCAGCCTGAATGGAAAAAAGCACAAGAGTCCAAAGCAATACTCAACCTCAGGAAGCTTCAAACCAACGTCATCTGGTCATGTGACCAAAAAAACGTAAACAGAGCTTCTGTCCTGCAGACGATATCTGATGTAGTATTATGTGTTCCTGTGATGATGAATGTAAACACATTATACTTCTTCTGCAGAAGATTCAACACGATCCAAAAATCTCAGAGGTCAAGAGCCCAAAGAGTTTACTGTTCATGTGTTTATGTTTATTACTGTCAATTATTTGTTGTTTCCACTTTTATTAAAGGATTTAGTTCATGGATTTTAAGGTCTAAAGTTTCGACAATCTTCTAGATTTGGCTTTAAAAAATTGGATGAAATCAGAGATATTACTATTTAAGATCTTGCGTTGTCATCACAGTCCCGCTCTGATCGTACGGAAGTTCATTAACGACAAAAGTAGAGAAAAATGGAAATCGGCATCATATCTTCCGTGTGAGGAATATCAAAAACCAAAACAGAATAGAGACGTTTTAAGTCATATTTCATTATTATATGTTGTTTGTTATAATAACCAACATTATATCAATATTTATTTATAATTTACAATAAATAAAAACCACTACAAACTTCAAACAATCGTCTGGTTTTCCTGATGACACGACCCTAACCAATCATCCATCCCACACGATGAGATCATAGAAACATCGCTCAACCTGAACGGTGGGTGAGTTATTCCTCCACATTTATTCTGTGCTACAAAATAAATAAAAGAAATCGATCTTTGCTCGTCTTAAATCTTAATTTACTGATGCTCGTTTTACTTTTTGGTCTCAATAGTTTTGACGTTTCTGAACTTCCATACTCAAAGTTCTGTCCAGAGTTCTGGGATTCTTTTGTCTTCACAGATGCTTTTCTGATTTATAACGTGTGAAAAGAAAAGATGAGGCGTGAAAGACATTGTGTGTTGTGTTTTCGTTCCTGACCTCCTCTTCATCGGGGGTTAGTTATTTCTCCCGTCACACTCTGTTGCCGCGGAGATAATTACATCTGAGCGAAACAGAAAAGAAAAGAGAAAGAAAACATTGATTAATCAAACAACAGCTCCCAAAACAAGACATTCAAACAGATGTTTCTATGAAAAGCTGATAAGAGAGAAATACAAATGTTTGTAACTCTTCGGGAAGATTATTTGTTCTTTGATGTTCCCCAAAATCTGACCTCGGTGCCACATGACAAACTCAGAAATGAGAACATAATTCACACAGCGGAGGAAATAAAAAACACTCCCATCAGTCAAAGTGACTGAAATGTTTTTACCCGTTTGATTTATGACTGGAATATTTATTAAATCTATTAAATAAACTCTTCTCCTACGATAGTGGATATTGTTTTCTCTATAGCACTTCAGTCACATATTACTGAGATTGAATAACTTTGTCTTTTGGGGAGATCCTATAAATCTTTGATAAGATGAAAAAAAAACTAAAAACATTTCTTTAAAAACACTTAAATTAGACAGTTTGAACGTTTCTATAAATGCTCAACAGCTGATAAGTGGAGAAACAAAGTTTTCACCTCTCAACAATAATAAATAATGACTTATTTTCTACATTTTCCTTCTCTTGCAGAAAGGTCAAAGGTCAGTGTCTATTGAGTGACTATAATCAAGATCACGTGTCTTTCAGCTCAAATAAATGTTAGCAAAAACATGTTTCTCACTGTGACGACGCCAATGGAATGAAAGCAATGAGCTTTATTAAACATTTTGAGCTACGTTTATTGAATAAAACATCTGCAAAGTGTTTTAATTTTGAAGATAATACTAATTTAAAATAAAGAAATAGTAAAAAGCTCAACGAATCAACTGTTTTTAGCAGCGTCAGTTCATTCTTGAGAACAAAAAAGAAATAAAGTAATATTGCACATGATATGGATATTCTTGTTGTTTGTTCAGAGCAATAATAGAGGAAGAAGCTTTTTTTAAACCTTTTAGCTCGTCATTATTTAAGCAGCCATGCTGACCAAACCTGTTTTTACGTTAGCTTTTTATCTTAAAAATAAACTTTAAATCTCCAAAATGTCGACTGTCTTGTTTTTATCTTGATGTCAGAACATTTCTACATCATCCAGAAGCTTTGTGAAGGATTTATGATCCTAAAAGGTTTCCGTGTACGGACGGTAAAGAGTTTTTACTGATACGAAGCACTTTGTCAGATTTGTGATGCGGCTGAGAGTCAATTTGGACGTTGGCGTGTTATTTACTGATGTTTGCATCAGCATCAGATTCCACAGAGCTTCAGCTCTGAAGCGTCATGATCCTCCACACGCTGCTGTAGTAGTGGTGAAACATTAATATAAAACAGATATTAGAGATGAATTATGATGTATAACTTCCTAACACTACCTCTAAGATTATAATCATTAAAACTAATAATGAATAGATCTGTTTTAATCCATAAAAATACAATATTTTATCTCCTTATCATTTGAATTGTGTGTTTTCATGAAGGAAAAAAACAATATAAACTACTATAAAAAAGTAAAAGGATATCATTTAGAATGTAATAATGATTTTTTGGCCTCTAAAAGTTATATTTGTTCCCTTCTTTCATTTGTACTGATCCGATCTGTGATCCGATCCGAACCATGAGTCTACTGATCCGTTGCACCACTAGTGTCTGGCAGCATCTTCTTGATTCTTCTCTTTTCTCTTGATGTGAAGAAGTGAGACTCTGACTCGGCTGGCTGAGTGTTTGTGTTCTGCGTCTGCAGACGGTGAGGACGGTATCAGATGGAGGTCCAGATCCCAGACGGTATTTTTAGCGGTGAGGGAGAAGCCAGGAGGTGTCGGATTACGCAACGCCGGCAACATGTCGCCTTCACTGATGGCAGTTTGTCATCAGGACCATGATGCATTGCAGCTGCAGCGTGTTCACCTCTGACATCAGCTCAGAGGATGAAGGACGATCACGATGTTTACATTTAGTATTTATGTTTAAGATGATATGAGCATTATATTTATTATTATTATTATCATTATTAGTAGCAGTGATACATTTACATTAATCCTACAGCTGTTTTTATATGTTAATAAGAGTTCATTAGCCTCAAAGTAGTTTTTGCACATTTATATTTATAAGTTTATACGTGACTTGCTTGAAACTACATCCATGTGTAGAATAACTAATTATACTGCTTCATTTTTATGTTTTTGTTATTTATTTTCATCTGTTTTTGGTTATTAAGATGATCAGATCCAACTTGAACTTTTTTTATTTTTTTTATTTGTTATTTCAATAACTCAAAGCTTCTTGTCCAAAATAAATATCACACATATCCATTTCTATTTTCTGAGACACGAAAAGCCAATTTCTAATTATAAAAAAATGATAAATCAAATTTATTTGAGGATGTTTGTGTTTTTTCCTCCTACATTTAAAATATAGGTTCTGATTTTTACATAAGGCTTGTAAAAATGTCTTTTTTGTTTTCATTTATGATAGAAAACCAGAATGTTTTATGTCTTTTATGTTGAATTTCACTTATAGCATGTTTGTGAATTGATATCTTATCCTGGTGGTACTTACTTAAAATACTGAGAAGTAACAAAGGAACTAATAAGGAATTAATCAGTGGTACCCTTGTATTATATATATATATACATATATACATTATAATATTAGTGCAAATCACAGACTCTGTAAAAATAACTGATAAAGTTAAACATGTATTCAAATGTAGGAATACCCAAATACTTTTTTTTTCAGACCAAGTACAAGTAAAAGTACCTTCTGATGCCGAGTACAGATATGAGTATTTAATAATACTATTACAGTTCTAAAGAATAACTTCAAAATCATGTTCCTCACATTCTGGCAATATAAGTTTTTCTGATACAAAACGTTCTTTGCAGTAGTGTTAAGGGTACAAGTACATGAGCATAGTATTCCTATTAAAAGGGGAATGAATGAATTCTGTACACTGACAGCTCGGTCAAGTTGAACATGTATGAAAGCGATGCAGTAAAATGATCTGGAGGCTAAAATAAAACTAAAGGCATCTTGTTATTCCTGCAGTAGTGACCTCTGAAGACCTTTGATGAGTCCACAGCGTCCTCTGCTGGTGGATCTATCCAGGTTACTGTTACAGTATGTTGCGCTTCAGGTAAAGACAGTTCAACCTTATAACAAATGGTGCGTTCAGGAACCCCCCTATGCAAGTCTTAAAACAAGTTTATGAACTTGATTCTCCTTAAAAGGCTGAGAAAGTGATGAACACCAGAGACGACAGAACAGTTTCCTCTTCTCTACCTCTTCAAAGTCTCTCTACCTCTCTACCTTCTCCTCCTTTCCTTCCCCGTCTCCAACCTCTACCTGCTCATTTCCTTTCCTACATCTTTCCTCCTCCTCCTCCTCCTCCTCCTCCTCCCTGTATGTGCAATAACTACTCCTTTTTTCTCCTAATGTGTGAGTCTGGGTGTTTGTGTCTGTTTGACTTGACAAAGAATCATGTCGTCGTCCTGAACTGACATAGATTCAACTTCCTGTCAGTTTACAGCTCTTAAAAGAGGGGAAATAAGAGAATTGAGCAGAAGAAACGTAGAATAAACTGTTTAACATGTTGGAATCAGAATCGAGAAGGACTAAACGGAATCGGACCATCTTTAAAGGAAAAGAAACAAAAGGAGGAAGAATAAGAGGATGGAAGGATCAATTTTCTTTCTTTAGCCATATATATATACTGTATATATATAAAAATAAATTGCCTCCGAGGTCTTAATAAATCTGTGCAACATACAACATCCTCTGTCCTTGTAAATGAAAATAAGAGAAATGTTAAATCGAACCACTAGATGGCAGCAAACCTCTCTGACAGTCTGACCTGAGATCAGCTGCAGCAGCAGAAACACTGGCTGCTTTGTCTCTTCCAACACTGAGACCTTACTAAAAAAAACCACTTTGTCTCTGTGGGACAAACATATCTGAGTCCACAGCGGCTGCATCACACGGGGTTCTTATCTCCAGCCCATCGCTGCTCCACCGGCTGACTTATACAAAGGTGGAGAGAGTTTTAACCTCCAGCAGGAGAAACAAAAGCTGATTGTTCATCACGAGGACGCCTAGAATACTGAACATCAAGTTTAATATTAAACCACACACAAGGCCATCAATTCTGACAGATTTAAAATCTTAGTTAATTAAGTTAATTGGTTAATTAATAAATGTTATAAACTGCAGTCTATCTGTTCTGTAAGAGAGACAAAGGACATTAAAACCACTTTATAAAACGCTGCTGATGTGTGAATAAAAAGAAATATAAGTAAATCATTTGAATGCTGAGACATTCAAATGTTGTATTTAGAGAAATATAGAGCAAATGTGACTTTGTTGTCTTATAAAAGCCTCCTTTAAAAAAAACAATTAAAAAGTACATTAAGGGTGGGAGGGGTCAAACAAACAGGCTGACTTTCACCCAGGAGACCTCTCTTCTTGTCCTGTTTGAAACCAATCAGAGTATCCTCATACAACGGTTCGTTTGATATCTTATAAAAAGTTATTCCTCATGTTTCTCATTAAAATCGTACGCGAGTATCGACATGTATACCCCAATCAGAGAAGAAAGGTCTGGTTAATGAGTCATTATGTCGAATTATGGTTTTCTTTCAGTGCTTTTTTTAAACAAAAATCCCCAAATTATTTTATTTTTTTAATTTAATCTCTTTTAGTTTTCTTTAACAACGTTTCCTGTAAATAAACCAGCTCAATTATAGGAAAGAAAGATTTGCAGCCGTAACTGAAGACACGAAAGAGGAAATCTGGGGACGAGCATGAGAGCTGCAGCTTCACTGTGGATTCTGGTCGCTGGTTTTTAAGTTTCTGCCGCTGCACCTGCAGATCATGAGACGGACCGACAACGGCGCCGCTGTCTCCTCCACACTGAGCGGCTTTGTAGCGACGCAGCCGGAGGCTCATCGATCCAGACGAGGAGAGGAAACCGGACGGTCATGGACGAAAAGGGAGGGGAAAATAAGTGTTTGTTTTGTGTCAAAAAATAGATATTAATCAATAAAGAATCCATGAAAAGATTTCAGTGAAAGAAAAATGTTTGGGTGACGTCAAAAGCAAAAAAGTGGAAAATACTTATCGTGGTCTGTTTGACTCTAAATGGAGCATCATTTACTAAATGAACATCATGCTGTATTGAAGAAGACTTGAAACTAGAGATTGAGACCATAAACTCATGTTTACAATGTTTACTGAGGGAATAAATCAAGAGAGAAGTAGAGTCATTTTCTCATAGACTTCTATACAACCAGAGGAGTCGCCCCCTGGTGGACAGGAGAGAGAATGCAGGTTTAAGACTTGAAGCATCGGCTTTACTCGGCGGAACTTCTAGCTACAAAAAGGAAAACACTATTACAAGTATATAACTGCCCCAAAAACAAAGGAATTTCACCCACAAGGCTGTTGCGTCCCATGTGAAACCAAAAGTCAACATTGACTCACTTTACCTTACCTTTGTTACATAACAAACGTACTTATTTTACGCAACAGACAGTTTTTTTCACCGGAGCAGGACATGTGTAAGACGACGCACAAAAAAATGAGGACTACATTTTTAAGTGGGATATCATACAAACCGTTGTCTTTACGTGATATTATGTTCTGTCGTGGAGTTTCTCTGCCCCCTTGTGGTTAGAAATATGAATTCAGCTGGTGTAAATGCTGCGTCAGTCAAATAAAGTGAGTCTTAACATACTAATTTGCATAATTATGGAGGATAAAATCCTCATCACGAGTATGTTGTCCTCCAACAAAAACAATAGTTATACAGTGCTAATTTCTCCGTCCTGTAGGACATGAAAGAGAAAGGCAGAGTAGGGTTAATTTTAAATGTGCAAACGTTGCAAATATAAGAAAATGTTTATAACCGACTCTGGAGTAGTCATCCTCAATCTCTTTCTCCAGGTGTAAAAGTTGCTCCTTTATTTATTCGCCCTTCCATCAAAACTACATTTACCAATCTGATATTAGTGTTTTTCCAGCATGAACATACTTTCAAAAACATGTCAATCAGACAGAATGGCCAACGCATTACCACATGATGTAGGCAGTAATTCAGAGGTCTGAAGGCAGGCTAATATACTTAATATAAAATATTTAAACACAGTTAAAATTGTCATAATCCTGGGAATGTCAGCTTTTTTTGAGGGATAATTCAAACAGAAACTGAGGAAATTACTACATGTATTTATTTGAACTGCTGGTAAATATTTCCAGGTTATGTGTTAAGGGAACGTCTCAGGTTAAATCTATCACTGGGGAATAAATGCAGTCAATGGAAGAGACTAAATTAACCACATTAAAAATACATTTCTTACTGTTCGAGTCAAAGCCTCTGTTTCCTCTCCAGCCGCTGGCTGCAGACTGAAATATTAATACAACCTCTATATTCTGCTAACAGACTGATTCTTCACTCACAATGTTACTCAAAGATGAACGATGAAAGAGAACAGAAGTCATCGGAGGTCTCTGGGAGACAAAGACAAAACATTTATCATTCAATTCAATTCAGTTTATTTTGTATAGCCCAGAATCACAAATTTGCCTCAGAGGGCTTTACAATCTGTGCACATGCGACATCCTCTGTCCTTCCCTCACATCGGCACAGGAAAAACTCCCCTAAAAACCCCTTTAACAGGGAGAAAAAAGGAAGAAACCTCTGGGAGAACGACAGAGGAGGGATCCTTCTCCCAGGATGGACAGAATGCAATAGATGTCATGTGTACAGAATGAACAGCATAACAGAGATACAACACATTCAATGTATATGACATAAATGATTCATATAATAAGACTACTTATAATAACAGCAGCAATTATTACAGTAGAATTATAGTTATGAAAATAGGGATAGTAATGTGACTAATAATAATAATGGAAGTAGCAGTGGGTGTCAGTCGGCTCACAGCAGGAGGCACGACTACGGTCCAGGTACCACAACGATTCATGGAAACCTGCAGAACGAGAAAGCAAAAGGGCTTCAGGGTGGAAGTAAAGCTAAAATGCTTAATGGTACAGGTAATAGTAATAGTAATGTGACTAGTAATAATAATGGTGGTAGCAGTCGGTGTCAGCAGGGCCGTAGCAGGATGCACGACCACGGTCCAGGTACAGCCACGATTTATAGAAGCCTGCAAAGCGAGAAAGCACAAAGACTCCAGGGTACAAGCAAGTCAATAAGCGTAATAGTACAGGCAATAATAATAGTAATGTGACTAATAAAGATAGTGGTAGTAGTAGTGGGGCCTCAGCAGGTGGCACGATGACAGTCCAAATATAACCCCGATTCCTGGGAACCTGCGAGGCGAGAAAGCACAAGAACTCCGGGGAAGAAGCAAAATCAGTAATGTGCATAAATAGGAGATTAATACATAAAGATGGAGGGAGAGAAGAGGAGAGAGGAGCTCAGTGTATCCTAGGTAGTCCCCCGGCTGTCTAGGCATATAGCAGCATATCTAGGGGCTGGACCAAGGAGAACCTGAACCAGCCCTAACTATAAGCGCTATCAAAAAGGAAGGTCTTAAGCCTGCTCTTAAAAGTGGTGAGTGTGTCTGCCCCCGGACTGAAACTGGAACCTGGTTCCACAGAAGAGGAGCCTGATAACTGAAGGCTCTGGCTCCCATCCTACTTTTATATACTCTATAGGAACCACAAGTAACCCTGCATTGATGGACCGAGCTCTCTAGTTGGGTAATATGGAACTATAAGTTCCTTAAGATAAGACGGTGCCTGGCCAGTTAGAGCTTTGTAGGTAAGTAAAATAATTTTAAATTCTATTCTTGATTTAACAGGGAGCCAGTGCAGAGAAGCTAATACTGGAGTAATATGATCTCTTTTCTTAGTTTTTGTTAGAACACGTGCTGCAGCATTCTGGATCAACTGTAAAGATCTAAGAGACCTATTAGAGCAGCCTGATAATAAGGAGTTACAGTAATCTAGTCTAGAGGTAACAAATGCATGAACTAGTTTTTCTGCATCGCTTTGAGACAGGATTTGCCTGATTTTCGCAATGTTACGTAAATGAAAAAAGGCTGTCCTTGAGATCTGTTTTATATAAGAGTTAAAAGACAGATCCTGATCAAAGATAACTCCAAGGTTCTTAACGGTAGTGCTGGATGCTAGAGCAATGCCATCTAGAGAAACTATATCATTAGATAATTGATTTCGCAGGTGATCTGGGCCTAGTAGGATAACTTCAGTTTTTTCAGAGTTTAACATTAAGAAGTTACAGGTCATCCAGGTTTTTATGTCCTTAAGACATGCTTGAAGTTTAGAGAACTGGTTAGTTTCGTCTGGCTTAATTGATAGATATAACTGGGTATCATCTGCATAACAATGAAAGTTTACTGAGTGTTTTCTGATAATATTCCCCAAGGGAAGCATATATAAGGTAAATAAAATAGGTCCAAGAACAGACCCCTGTGGAACTCCGTGACTGACCCTGGTTTTCAAAGAGCTTTCATTGTTTACATATACAAGATCGGTCTGATAAATACGACTTAAACCAGCTAAGTGCGGTTCATTTAAAGGAAAAATAATAAGAGCCAGAAGGGAAGATAATTCAATCTTCATTTACTGATATAGCTGAATGTTGATATCTGCAGATCAGACGGCAACTTCCAGTTCTCAAAAGTGAAGCCAATGAAGTGTCTTAAAGCTGCATTCTCTCTACTGTCCACCAGGGGGCGACTCCTCTGGTTGTATAGAAGTCTATGAGAAAATGACTCTACTTCTCTCTTGATTTATTCCCTCAGTAAACATTGTAAACATGAGTTTATGGTCTCAATCTCTAGTTTCAAGTCTTCTTCAATACAGCATGATGTTCATTTAGTAAATGATGCTCCATTTAGAGTCAAACAGACCATAAAGCAGGGGATGCTTTAGGGCGGGGCTACACACTGATTGACAGGTCGACACCAGAGACGTATACGCCGTCTCTACGTCACTCCTCCTCAGTCCAAATATGGTCACTTCCTGTTCATTGGGTCCAAAACTTAAGGTCTTCAAAACAGCAGTCCACTAACTAATTGGCGACATCACGATGACAACGTCCACAAGTTATTTTGGGGTATTTTTGGTTGAAAATGAAATACTTCCTGATTATCAAAACAGTTCCAGATGAATTGCTTAAATCACATTATTTCCTGCTGCTAACTGAGTTATGAGAGTACATTTTGCTCCATCAATGCTGATGTGATTGTGACGTACACGTAAGTAACATGACGAGGGTTGAAGAAAAGCAGAGATGTAAGAGAGAACGGAGATAATTTGATAAAGAAATAAACTAATTATGTTGCCTTCAAAGTTCTAAATAGACAAACTAGATGATAGTGAACAGCTGACCTTTAAATACAATGAAATTTATATTTATCATGTTTGATTCAGCCAGCCTTATGGAGAAGTTTAAAGTAACGTTTTAAGAGTTCAAACAAAGCTAAATATTGAACTTTTTATTTTTTTAAGATTGGTGGCCTTTACAATTGATGATAATCCAATTGTGTTTAAAGGGATTAATGAAGTGGCCTTTAAATTAAGCTTAAATAGACTAATATTGGAGATAAGTGGTGAATGTGAGATTACACAACAGTTGACCTGCATAGTAAAAGGCTGTTTTGCTGAAAAACCGAGGCTGAAAAAAGCCATCTGTTCCTTGTTCACATCACTTTACTGATGGACAGTCAGTCTTGTTGGAAGAAGTATTTAGTAGGAGTACTAATACCACACTATGAAAATACTCCACGACAAGTAAAAGTCCTACTTTCAAAAGCTAAAGTTTGTGGATTTAGTTCGTATCTAACATTTTAGTTCGAAATATTAGAATTCTACATATATATATAAAAATATAAATATGCATAGCGACTGGTTGAGAATTGGAAATTGCAATTAAATGTTGCTATTAGTTATGCTATCGTTAGCGTACACATAACCCGGCCTTACATGTAAACTCAAATTCCCAAACGTTTATAAAGTTTATACTGTATTTCCCTTTACAGCACTAAACTAAGTATCCTCAATCATAACTACAGTCTGCATGCTGGCAAGTAGCGCTAGGAGTTAGCATTAGAGATTAGCATAAGATAACTGAATTCATCATGAACGGTAAGTTAAATAGATTTTTTCTTTTGTGTTGATCTGATTCTGATGATCCGTTGCACCATTGCCTCTTGCACGCAATGCATCCTGGTACATGTAGGCACATCTGCCACGGCTCTGCAGTAGGCGATAACAGCTTTTTATACAGCACACACTAGGGAATCTATGTCTTTGATGCGAACATCCCATTCAAAAAGGTGGTGAATTCTCCCTTTAAGTACAGTACTTTAAGTATATGTACTTAAAGTCAATGCACGCAGCAGCCCGTCCTGTAGGGGGCGCTACTACAAGGAGGAAGTCCTGCAGGTTTACAGTAAGAGTCTCCCTCCATCTGCAACCAGAAGATGTTGGTGTGATTACAGCAGCAGGAAGCAAAGCGGCCTACCTGCCTCCCACGCAAACCCAACTCTGTCTGCCCTCCACACACACACACACACACACACACACACACACACACACACACACACACACACACACACACACACACACACACACACACACACACACACACACACTGCATATTCTCCATACTGGTCCATAGATTACACTCCTGCTGCTTTCAATGATTAATTAGCTGTGCTGGTTCCATTATTGATGCTGTGTTTGTGTGCAGCAGAGAAGCCTCGCTGAATAATACATTGAACCCTCACTCTGCTGCTGCTGCTGCTGCTTTTTGGGAAGGCAGGAGGGGGTGGTTAGGGAGCAAGGAGGGTAGGGAACATATTAGGGTGGAAGGAATTGAGAAGGCAAAGGTCATGGGAAGAAGTCACGGTCCGCTATATTTACTTTGAAAACACAGAACGTCTTTGTTTAAATTAGAAATATTTTGGTTTAAATTGCATTTTTCTTTATTACATGTGATTTGATGCCTTTTCATTTACCCCCCTCCCTTTTACCCAGTTTTCCTCCTCATGTTACTCTTCTTCCCTTAAAACGGGATCCGTTGGTTTAACGTTCAGTGATTAGCTGAGATTTTGATGCATGATTTTTTGCCAAAAGGCGACTGATCTACACACAAAACTGCCCCTGAACGCATCATGTTTCTAGACACTGATGGAAGACCGGAGCTGCTGCTGTTAAACATGCTGCATTCACTACGCTATAAAAAAATTCAAAATCATACAATCCCAGTGAAGATTGCTGCCGTTTTTCAGGCTTTTCCACCAAAATTAGTGCGTATTTGTAGGTCGTTTTGTTTTAACCCTGAACCTCAAAACCCGGCGGAGTCTGGTAGCTTTGAGGAGAGCATAAAACAGCTTTTTCTTTTAACATTTAACTTGAATAAAAAGGTTAAATTTTGACCAAACCAGAGCTGGTGATTGTTGGAACAGTAGGGAAAACCAACCAAGAAGGTTTGGAGTTTTATGTGCGTTTATTTCGAGTATGAATAAAGTGTTTTTTGACAATTGGCAAGAAAGATCCCTGTTGTCTGATTGGAGTCTGGTGGCTTTGAGGAGAGCATCTTAACTGTATGTGTTTTGCATGGATATTTTATAATAATTTATTATATATTCACCTCTACACGTGTCAAAGATGTCGCCAGATGTTAGTAGGTGTTTGTGATTTATTTATTTTTCCAGTGGGAAAGGGGGAAATGAATTGTTAAAGTTCAAGTATCAACTTTTCTTCTTATATTTCAGTTGGATACGAGTTGTGTTTTTCTTAATCTGTGGAGCTGCTACAAACAGGCAGTTGACCGTTTTGCTAATACTCAGCTATCAGGGGAGGAAAAACAATGAAGTGATACTTGAAGCGTGTTAGCAAAAGGGTTTCAGAAAACACCCCCAAAAGTACTTAAGAATCATTCAGGACCCTCCTCATGTAAGGAAAACAAACAGCGGAGCGCCTCATGTCGTTTCTCTGCAGAAAAAGAGTCAACTTGGACGGAGTCGAATGTTATCTCAGCGTTTATTCAAATCGATTCCAAAAGCAAAAAACAGCTTTGTTAACGTGACAGCTGCGGTTCGACTTCTGCCAAAAGACGCACAACAATCTCGCTGGCGGAGTTTGGCAGCAGGATTGTGAGTTTAACGGCGATGAAAAGACTCATTATGGACCCTTAAAGGGCAGTCGGCCCGCCATCTCTGGCTCCACGGTTGTTCATTTGCAGTGTTTGTTATACAAGTGTTTATCAGATGTCTGCATAAGTTCCTTACGTTCCTCCTCTCCATGCTAGTACCCGTATGAGAGTGTTGCATAAGATACATTTCCCCTCTGACGCACTTCAATGATTCGTTTTAAATCAGACAGTGATGTCCATTACA
Organism: Anoplopoma fimbria; assembly: GCF_027596085.1. Classification (NCBI taxonomy): domain Eukaryota; kingdom Metazoa; phylum Chordata; class Actinopteri; order Perciformes; family Anoplopomatidae; genus Anoplopoma; species Anoplopoma fimbria. The sequence goes on along the minus strand of NC_072461.1, from coordinate 27,209,226 downwards.
TTCCAGGAGTATGTGATGGTGTAATTTACTTTATCCATTTATTTTCTTGTTAGCTACCGCCTGAATAAGCTAGTGAACAGTACGGTGTGTCCAATAAAAAAACGCATGCCCATTTAGGTTGGAATTTAGATTTAATACAGCCGTAAAGTGTTCTAGGGCTGCCCTCTGAAAGTCGATAAATCAAATCATCCAAAGGAGTCTAAGTCGACTTGAAATCGATGCATGATTTGGTTTGGGGGGGCTCTTGAGCATCGGTGTGTGAATGAGCATCTTAGATTAGATCCTGATGGGCAGGTTGGCGAATTGTAGAGCCGTGCTGCCAATATGCAATTGATCTACACTCAAAACTGCACCTGAATGCATCCTTTTCTTTCTAGACACTGAAGCTGCTGCTGCTAAACATGCTGCTTTCACTACTAAGAAAAAAAACAGGTAATCCCAGTGAAATCTGGTGGCGTCTATAAGGCTTTTCCACCATAACTAGCATGTGTAGTTTTTTTTTTTTTAAACCCCTTTAAACCTCAAAACCTGCTGACAGGATGAAAAAGCAGGTTTTCTTTAAATAATTGGCAAAACGACAACGTTTATCAAAGCAGGAATCTGTCAAAAAAAAAGTCATAATTGTCAGATTTTCTTTTTTTCGACGGTCCATGAACAGAAAAACACTTCCATCAGAAAAAGAAACCGAACTAAAGTTAAAATTGTGATATTTCATCAAAAACATTTGATTCTACTTGTCTTATTTAAAATATCACCCTGAATAAACCTTTTGCAGTTACCTGACAATCAGTCTGATAACGATTAGCCTCTGGGATCAAGGTTTTATATTTCTGGGGTTTCCGGTGAAGCGAGCAGATATCCAGGGCCAAGGCTTCCTTTTCCGTGCGCTGATCGATGGTTTACGGTCGGACAAGCAACTCAAGACGTGAGACTGGACTCCAGAGACGAAGTGTACCACCAGATTCTTTAAGTAGCCAGTTAACAATCCAATTTGAAACCAATAAGAACTCAAATATTCATCAGACGAATCTCTGCCAATGCGTTCTGACTCTTTTGCTCTCCACACAGTTTGCTAGAATGTGATTGGTCAACACTGCTTGAACTATATACAGAAACCAGAACACTTCCGATGCTAAAATCTTGTCCTTTTGCCTCCAGATTGTAATGAGAATGCAGAATCTGTTTCAGTTTGATCTGTTAAAACAAACAATGCATATTTTTTATAATAATAATAATAATTATAATACATTATATTTATAGAGCGCTTTTCAAAGTTCTCAAAGACGCTTTACAGACATTTAAAATAATCACTAAATTAATTATTAATAAATAACATTACTTCATTTATTTACTCGTATTGCTTTTGTTTTTCTATTTTACCACGTTGTGAGTTTTATTTATTTTACACTTTATAAGGGTTATTATTGTTCATATATGTTTATATTTTTATTTTTTGCTATTCTTCTGTTGTATTCTATAATGAAACTCTGGCACAATAATTTAATTCGGGATTAATTAAATTCTATCTTAATTTATCATATGCATGCAGATTCTCGTTTATAGAGATTAAGATCATGAAGAACTTTGTGCTCTTGTGAACAATTTAATCATAAATCCATTGATTGTATTGATATGAATGGTGATGACACGGTAAAAAAAGAGTGGTAGACGAGCGGGCGCTGGACGGACTGAAAAGCCGCAATGCATTATGGGGCCGTTTGAGTATTTCCAGGGAACTCAGAAAATTCTTGGTAATCTAGGCAGAATCTGGAAAACCACATACTATGAACTACATACTTAATTTGACAAATAATGATATGTATGTTAATATGTGATTTATTTAGCATTGAGTTCAGCTGTAGTTTATCTAAACCACATCTCCTCCCTGCAGTCTGAACTAATGACCGGAGCACCACGTCCTTTCACAAGACACTTAAATCACTGCTGTTCTCTCGTTTACAGAATGAGCAGCTTGTTCATTCTATAGACGGCACACACACTACATCTCCAACATGAACAAACACAGCTACATCACTGTGATTAAACAGCATCCCCTACAGCTCTCTCTCAACTAGACGCTGATTATATTCTACGAACTCTTGAGCTTGAGGGCAGATAAGATGAAATAATGCATCGACATAGAATTGTTTGTTTGTTTCTGGGAAGTCGACATGTTGGATTTATGAGCTGCTCTCTCTCTCTCTCTCTCTCTAACACACACACGTTTGGAATATCTTCATGACACATTAACGTTAAAGCTCCTACATTCGTGCTGTATTTTCCCCTACATGGCGTGTTGGAGCTGTTAACACGCCTCATTTAAAAGTGAGAACCAGCTGCTGCTACAGGCTGAATGTTAAGAATGCGAACAGGCCACCTCAAGCTTTGTTAAATAAATCAGATTTCTGGTATCAAGATGATGACAGCAACAGCATTTTTTTTTTAATCAAGATCCAAAAATCTCCCCAAACATCTCAACAGCAGCCAAAGTGTGACTGTTGTTTCTGGCATTTACAGTAGAGTCACTGAAACTGTGCCAGATGTTCTGACTATACAGATGAAAAAGTGTGATGAGTTTAGCAGTGATGTGTTGGAGAGTAATTGTGCATTTTGTGTGTCACATTTTGTAAGATAACACATTCTAGTTATTTATCATTTAATCAGGCCCTATTGTGCTATTTTCCAGGTGCATATTTTTATCTCCAGTTACAGTTACCACATGTTTACATGCGTTAATGCTCATAATCCTCCTTGTTTTTCTTATCATTATGTCCTGCAGCACCTCTTCTCCCTCCAGAAAGCAAAGTCTGCTGTTGTGATTAGTCAACGTTGCACATTTCAAAAGAACTCTTCCTCTGGAGCTTCAGCTCCGTCTCTCTCTTTAGTTGTTTGAGGGCCAAACTAGCCGGAAGGAGTTTTACATCACTTCAGTAACATTATGACCTCATAAAGTTACGTTATTCTACACAAAATACATGCTTTTGTTCCGTCCTCCTTCCAGTCATGATTGTGCCGTCTCCAAAGAAGTGCAGGACTTCTATATTGCAGTGAAAATCAAGACCACAGAGAGAAAAATGTATGCTTCATACATCGATTGTGCCCGCATTTTGATCAGATCTTAATATGCAAATTACATAGTATACATAGCATAGTTGATCACGTCCAGGTGAGAGCAGCGTTCCCTATTGGGTCTTTTTATAAAGTCTGCGTGACAAAACGGACCCATAATCAGAGCCAAGAAATAAAGAATATTAAATGTTATATTAAACAACAACAATGGAGCGATTGATGACTTTTCTAAGAGCTGATGGTAAAACCACCCAGCAGGATGAAGATCTATTCATCTACAGAACTAAAATGAGACTCCTGTAACTTTAAGACTCGTTTTAGAGGTTCAGGTCCTGATGAGTGTAAAGTAGTTTGATCGTTTACACGGATTCCTTTCACTCAGTGGAAATTGTCCAGTAATGTGATGTTCCTTTAGGAAGCCCCTCCATAGATTAAAGTAGTGAACTTCCTCACTCTGAAACTCGGTCACTGAGTTCCTGCTGATGTAACTTCTTCAGAGTCGGCTGTAGTTCAGCCTCTCTGCTCACCTCTGGTTTGTTCGCATACACAACACAGTCTCACAGCAGTTCATGACGCAAACATGAAAATGCAAACTGTTGGTTTCGTGTACATGGACACTGTTATCTGATTTTTTCAGCACAACTGTTTTTAACGGGGCGAAATTACCTTAAAAGTTAGGTTTAGGAAAAACATCACGGTTGGCCTTAAAAGTTATATTAGTTTTAGGCAACAAAACACCAGCAGTTAGGTTCAGGCAACAACTAAACACCAACAGTTAGGTTCAACCAAACCAACCAACAGTTAGGTTTAGGCAACAAAACTACGAACAGTGAAAAAGTGAAAAACCGACAATTGCTGTCCCTGTAAAATAAACCGATATGTTGCATCTTCATTATATGGGCATACATTAAACCAAAACATAGCATAAGTGTAACGGGTGTGGACCCAAGAGCAGCGCGTCAGACACAGAGTAGTAGTGAGAAACTTTATTCCAGGCAGACACAAACAGCAGGAAACCAGGAACCAGTTGACTCACACCAAGAAGTCAAGCCGGGGATAAGCCAACGAGTGTTTGTGAGACAGAGGGTTGAATACTAAAGGGAGCAGGTGAGAGTGGTTGTGCTGATGAGGTGGGCGTGGCTAACAGGTGCACTGAATGAACAGGTGAGTGAGAGACAGAGTGGCTGGGGAGAAGGGGCAGAGCTGTGACAATAACAACAAATATGCTTCTTTATGTGCATTTGCTACCCAAATCATTTCTGCATTAAAAAGCTGCTTTTTTGTTTTTTTTTAATTGTGCAAAATTCCCCCAAATCCTAAGATTAACTTCCTTTGGAAAATGTCTGAAAAAAACACAGTATGTTAGGTCTTGTGTTGATTCTGGAGAAATTACATTATTTTGAATAAAAGTTATAGTTCAGTCCATTTTTTTCTCAGCTTCCCTGCTTCTGTAGTTACAGCTCTCTGCCTTTGTAGGGTAACAAATAAAATGACTGTAATGAAAATGTGAGTGTGAGTGAGTGAACGAGCTGGAGAAGAATGACAGGAAGTAAGAATAATGAACAGAGAGGGAAGCCGAGGAATTTCAGCTTTCTGTATCAGAAGTTCCCACCACACACTCACACCAAACACTGCTAGAAATGACAATAACGTGGTTCATAGAACTAATACCAAAACATTTTACAAAGTCTACTTTTACTCTGCTCGGTGATGTAAGTACATGCATCTTGATGTCTTTTCAAACCTATCATGGTGATGTTTTTTGGGGGTTTATTAATGTTAAAGGAGCTACAGTAACATTAGAGGCTGACATTTTTTGCAGCACAGTTTTCTTTGGCCGTGATAATCATCAGTGTTTTTATTGTCTCTATTTCTGGTTATCAGAGGCCCACACACACACACACACACACACACACACACACACACACACACACACACACACACACACACACACACACACACACACACACTACATCATGCTGCTATTAGGGATTCTATTTTTGTCAACTGCAATACAATTAACATTAAATGGTATAGAGAAGAAGTGTGTTTTCACTCTTGTACTTCTACTACTTTCCACCACTGATTAATACCACGTTGTACCAAAAAAGGTAAAAAGTACAATATTTACCTCTAAGGTGTAAAGTAAAAAGTACAATATTTATAGAAATACTGAAGTACATCATGTTTTGTACTTGAGTACAGTAAAGTACTAACTTACTTCCATTTACTTAGTTACTAGTATTATTTCTGCTTCTCAGATCTGTTCACATTATGTGACTGTAGTCTTTGTTTCTGTGGTATGCAGTATGTCTATCTGTGCATATATATCTGTCTGTTCTATGTGTGTGTGTGTGTGTGTGTGTGTGTGTGTGTGTGTGTGTGTGTGTGTGTGTGTGTGTGTGTGTGTGTGTGTGTGTGTGTGTGTGTGTGTGTGTGTGTGTGTGTGTGTTCTCAGTCAGGTGAGTCCTCCTGGCTCCAGGCTCATTTCCTCGGCTCTAAGAATAACCGGCACCACGAACAGGCTGTTTTCACTCTCTGATTACAGATAAGACCTCCACCTTCTTATCACACAGGTTCCCAACAACCAACCAGCCACACACACACACACACACACACACACACACACACACACACACACACACACACACACACACACACAGCAAAGGAAATGCGACTTGACAAACAGTTTGGTTTCATTTCCATGCTTACACTGAAAAGTTTGTATTTCATTTGACTTGACAAACAGTTTGGTTTCATTTCCACGCTTACACTGAATTAAGTTTGTTGTATTTCATTTGTTATTTAAAAAACTCATCACTTTCAGTCATTTTCTCATAGACTTCTATACAACCAGAGGAGTCGCCCCCTGGTGGACAGTAGAGAGAATGCAGCTTTAACACCGTCACATTTATCAGATCTCACGTCGGACATGATGTTGTGTGGGCAGATGAGAGCCGAGCTGGACCGTTCCAAGCTAAATACATGAAATCCATCCCCCACCCCCCCGACTCTTCCTGCTCTCAGTCCTGGTCCAAATTTGGCACTGTTGGAATCTGAGCTAAGGCATTTCCCCCGGGGGGAGTGGGGGGGGGCTCTGTGTAACTCTCGACTGCAGTCCCAGTCCGACGACATGGTGATTTTCCCACAGGAAAATAAAAACATCAACTTTGACATAACATGTTTTTGAATCAGAGGGATCAAAGCCGTGAGAGGAGAGGCTGCGTGGGATCCGCAACCAAACCCAGCGTAAAGCAGGAAGCAGACTCCAATGATCAAAAAAAGTAATCAGAGTAGCAATCAGAAGAAAACAATGTCAGACTGTGTTATCAGCAACTATGTGCTCAACTAACTAGAGAACGGACAGGAGGGAATATTAGATTGGTGCTGAATGTGCAGGTTTACACCATAGACTGTAGTTAAAAGTGGACGTTGTCATGTTGACGTCATCTATTGGTTCGTGGACTAATTTGGAAACGTCAAGTTCAACAATTTCGCCTTTGCCATCTTGGATTGAGGCCGTTGACATGTTGGTTTATTTTGCAACCGATTAAAAGAAGTGACCATATTTGGACTGAGGAGGAGTGACATAGAGACTCTGCTTTATGGTCTGTTTGACTCTAAATGGAGCATCATTTACTAAATGAACATCATGCTGTATTGAAGAAGACTTGAAACTAGAGATTGAGACCATAAACTCATGTTTACAATGTTTACTGAGGGAATAAATCAAGAGAGAAGTAGAGTCATTTTCTCATAGACTTCTATACAACCAGAGGAGTCGCCCCCTGGTGGACAGGAGAGAGAATGCAGCTTTACACATGTGAGAGGAATCAAGTTTTGAACAAATATTTATTGGACTGATATTTGCCTTAAAAATGAATCAAACCGTTTAGCTGCAAGTGCATTTTAAAGATTTTGGAACTTCTTGTGTTGCTGCTAAAAAAAGACTATTTGTTTTCATACATGAATAATGAAATGTCAATTATTTTCTAGTTTTTCTTACAATATAATGAAAAAGAACATTACATTACATTACAGTCATTTAGCAGACGCTTTTATCCAAAGCGACTTACAGGAAGTGTATTCAACATAGGTATTCAAGAGAACTACTAGTCACCAGAAGTCATAAGTGCATCTCCTTTCTTAAACAAGCATCTAAAAGCATAAACCAGAGCAAAAGTACAGAAACAAACTAATATGAATACAATAAGTGCTAAGTGAAAGAACCAATAAGCAGTGTCGATAAGAGTACTAGTATAGATAAAATCATAATGATACCCATCATGCTCTTTGGACAAGGACTTCTTATTTTCCTCTGACCAGAAATCCCCCGTCACACAAACACACTTCGACTCTCACAAACACACCCAAGAATATCTCTTCTAGGTCACATTACATCACTGGTATGATGTAATGTGAAAAAAAACAAAAACATTCCCCAATCTTAAATATGTTATTTTATTGTTTCCTCCACAACCATCTGGCGACCCCCACAAATTATCTCGCGACTCTGTTTGAACAAGTGTTTCAGAGAACTCGTCAGTCCACAAAAATATTAGTGTTGGCTTTTAGAAACCCCTTATTGATTAACAGTTACATTTCTTTTCAGAGAGGTCCGTATCAACACAAATCAACATTACCAAAACGTCCCTCACCGAAACAATCCCTCATTGTACAGGATGTTCAATGTACTGTTTCCCCCCCGATCAATAAACCTCCATGTGAGCCAAATCAATGGCATTAAACACAAACAGTCGCATCATGTGAGCGCGACAGGAACGGAGGCGGAAAGAGTCATGTGAGTCCAATAAAGCAGGACTCTTTCTGCTGAGACACGCAGAGGAATGCTTCAAATGTGGAGGGATTTCAGTCAGAACATTACTTAAAACATCTGTAAACAGCTGTCGTAGCATGAAATACAGTCACTTTGTCATATTGGCCAAAAAATACCTAATTTTCACGCGTGATTTTACACTTTTGGGGATTAAAATTTGGTGTCTGGAGTATTTATGGGCTTCCAAGAAAACCAAAATCAAAACAAAGTGATCCTTTAAGAAGCTTTTTGTGCACAAGACCGTTGTAACATCTTGTTCCTCCTTTTCTCTTCTAAGCGTTTGTTTTGTGGTTATAAAATTCTGAATTAAAGCCAAATAACAGCAGCTTTTATAACTGCAAATTCTTCAGCTTCAACAGATTTGCCCTCCAGTTAATCCATTTCCAATTCAATCCAATTCACAACGTTGACCAGAAGAAAAAACATCTGAACAGAGATGACCTTTGAAGGGAACAGATAGAACCCAAGATAAAGAAAGATACCATCGTTTCTTTGCTGCGTTGAGCCATGAATCAAACATTTTTTATGCAATTCTCCTGGAGCACAAACCAGAACAATCAAATGTTCTTTTGACCGGATTCAGTGGTACAAATACATCTTTAGAACATTTTAAATAAAAATGTAAACTTTATTTCACTGATTTTGTACGGATTGACTACGGTTTGTTACATTTGCTACCCATGCATTAGCATCCAAGAGCCCTAAATGTACATTTATCCCAAATGTATTGACAACTGACATTAAATGTATATTTTATAATGAACTTCATTTGTCTTTCTCTTACTTTCTTTTTGTCACTTTTTATCCTCTGGTCTAGTCGGTTTGATTTAATGCTGATATTCACTGTATATTAGTGTTAAAATGGATCGTAAAACTCTTGGATCCGATTGGCACAAAAGAAAAAATGGATTAAATATAACTTTTAGAGATCCCTGATCACATTTATTTTGCTGTTGATACTGATTGCCGATCATTGCTGCTCCATATTGGTAGACACAGATCCCTTTGTTGTTTGATTATAGCAGCTGGTCTACAAGGAGCCGGTCTATTCTTTTTTTTCTGCCACAAAAATCTTTCCAACCAGTAAACAGTTTTAAATGTTATACTTTTACTTTGTTATTGTAATTTATAGTGTTTTTTTTCTTCATAAAAACTAACAACTCAAATGATAAGGAAATAAAAGATTGTACTTCTTTCTTTAAAACAAATCTATTCATTATTAGTTTTAATGATGTATTATAATCTGCTTAGAGCTAGTGTTAGGAGGTTAAACATCATAATTCATCTCTAATATCTATTTTATATTAATGTGAAAACATCTTCAAACTACTGGATTTATTCTAGTTTATCACCAACACTACATTTTACAGATTACATGTGAACACATCATGATAACGTTATAATTTACCTTCAGACAATACTCATTTTTAATGAACAGAGCCTGAACGCATCATAACGTTACTGAAAGGAACATTAGACGTTAGCGGTGCTGCTAACGTTACTAGCTCTCCTCCTGTTGGCCGTTAGCGGTGCTGCTAACGTTACTAGCTCTCCTGTTGGTTTAAACACAGATTGGTTGTTTACAATGTAACATTATCAGAGATCAGAGACTATAAAAGCATAAATGACGTCCTGATCTCATATTTTACTGAATATCGGAGGATAACGATTGTCAGTAAAACTTTATTTAACTCTGTGATGGTAAACGTTAAACTGTGTTATTAATCTGCGGTTCACATGCGTGCCGAACCAGGAAGTAATAATTAATCTTGATCAGATCACTCTCAAAGAGGCCTTCCCAACTGCACTATAATAAACCAAATCAATCCAATACACAGAATCAAAACAATTCACTTTAATCAGATAATTACACCGGTCGATTTTACAATAATCTGCAGCAACCTGTTCAGATCACATGCTGGATAGCGAACGGCTCGACCGTAGTGGAGACGGTGAAAGCCCTTTTCATTCACAATTCATTTCTACTGTTATTGATTTGTTGTGGTTTGTGTGTGGGGGGGGCAGCAGGCTGTATTGCACCGACTCCCACAGCTTGAGCAGCAGTCGCACTGCCGCCGAGGAAAAAACGAAACAAAAAAGTAAAAAGTGTTTACCGTTGTTTGTATGTTAAATGAGACTGTTGGTGATTTAGCTCTTAAAAATCTGATTTCTGTAACACGTTTGTTGTTTTTAAGCCCTTTTAAAAAAAAAAAAAAAAAAAAAAAAAAAAAAAAAAAAAAAAAAAAAAAAAACGTCACTTTTTGCAGATTTGCGTCATTTCCTCCCGACGGCAGCGACAGGAGAGGATCACATGATCACATGATCACATGATCACATGCAGGCCAGAGGAGGTTTGTCTTGACATGAACAGGAACTCTCTGCCCTCATAAGAAAACAATGATAACCAGCCGTGTTACACACACACACACACACACACACAGCAGTGAGGATGCTAAGACAAGACGTACAGTCGGTAAATTGTTCTCAGTGGCATCATGAGACGGAAACATTGAATCCAGACTGAACCAGAATCATGCAGGAAAAAGTTTGTCTGTCCAGCATCTTTCACATGGAACCAAACATGTCCGTCGTTTTCATATCAGTTACATAACACACACCGTTTATATAGAAAGATGTTACATAAATAGAACATATTGAGGGTTAAATGCCTCCCAACGACAGCAGCTGGTGTGTTTGTTGCACCGGAAAAAGGTCCCACCGTTAAACTCTGACCTCACTCTGACCTCTGACCCCCCTGAACCGCTGTGGTGAAATGTGGCGTCTCTAGAGGGAAATATATATAAATACTCTCAACACCTTATAGTGACAGCTGCTTTTAAAGTCACAATGAAATAAAACATGAGTTGACATCGAAAAGTCAATGAAAACTGGACAAACGTCTGCTGAAGATCATGTGATGCAATTGAAAGCTCCACATCAGCTGCTAAATGGATCTTGTGTGTTTCAAAAAGGTCAAGAATGTTCTTCCTCTCTTTTTTGTTTGTAAGTGATTTGCCTTGTGATAAAACATATGTTTAACAGTGAAAGTACATTTTGAAAAAGTTCCTGTATTTTTATATCAAAATCCTCTCTAGAATTTCATTTTAATCATATTAAATTTTATGACCAAATGTTTGTGGGCGCTCTGCAAAAAAGGTTTTACATGTTCAAGCCAGCCGAGTAAAATGAGATAGAAGAGATGAACAGACTTCATTCTTTGTCTTCTTACCACCAAATTCATTGAAACAGACCAAACATAACTTGAAGAAATGTGTAAACAAACAGTGTATATTTTCTTGCAATCAACTATTTGTTCATATTCACCCTGAAATCAACCTCATATATTAAATAGACCATTTAATATAAATTAAATGTGATTTATAAGTATCTCTATCACATTAAAATCATGTGACTTCCAGTACAGTTTCAAGACTAGTTTAGTAGGTGTTACGTATTCATTATCATGCTTGCATTAGTCACAGCCTCAGTTATGTTGGGTAACAAAGTAATGTTATCAAGACTTATATACATCAAAACTGTCATTTACACATACTAGTAAAAGTACAAAATGTGGCTTAAATGAATCAGTCATCCACAAAATGATCATTTGTATATCATAATCCTCCTTGAACTCGTGAAGAAAACTTGATCTGGATAAATGAGACTTGGGTTTTTGCTGTTGATAAACCTGGTTTCTATTTAGATCTGGGACGATTATTTAGTTCAGTTGATCAACTTAGTTGTCAACTAGCCAATTAATCGTCAACTATTTTGATAATAGATTTTATTTTTAAAGAAAAAGACAGAAAAATGATCCCATTGAACCTTCTTCTTGTGAATATTTTCTGGTTAAATGTGAATATTTTCTGGTTTATTTACTCGTCTCTGACAGTAAACTGATTATCTTTGAGTTTTGAACAAAAGGGACATTTTAGGACGTCATCTTGAGCTTTTGGGAAACTCTGATGGACATTGTTCACCATTTTTCTGACATTTTATAGACCAAACAACTAGAAAAATCAAATATCATCATATTCTTTGACCAAATACCTTGATATTGGTATTGCAATGATATCTTTGGGTTGACTATTGGTGATTTTACAAAATATTTTCCCAATGAGATTTTGATAAATAATCAACAGTAATGTGGACATAATAGCTGACAAGGGCAAATAATTAAACAGCTAGAAAAATCACTAAAACCAGGAAAAGACAGCATTTTATGATATCAATGTAATATCGATTTATGGCCCAGCCTTACAAACAACTAATTGATTAATTGAGAAAATAACTGACATATATATCAGGCCAAATTTGTATAAATGAGTCAAAAACAAAGTTTTCTTCAATGATTCAAGGTAACACAAAGTGAGTGATTGATCTACAGATGGTCATTTTAAGGATGAAGTATTCCTTTACGCTTAAGGCTAACTTCATATAGCTAACTTGCTAAGTTGGCGGTTTATGTTGCAGTGAATGCAACATAAAGTTGTTGTTTTTTGCTATTTCTGGCTCGCTGGCAGCAAAGTTTATTAAGACTGAACTCTCCCTGTTGGATAAACCAACAAATAAATAAATAAAATCACAGCTCCAGGGTGTTGTAAACTGTGGATTGGTTTTCAGTTCAGTTTTATGGTTTACTGATCATTTAGCATGCTGTTTTCATTGAATCGTGGTATTTTTGTATTTAAAAAAGTGTCTGCTGTTGCTTTAAAAAAATCCCCTCATTGGATTTAAGCAACCAAAACCTTTAAAAACAGACCAGATAGGAACACAAAGGGTTTGTGGTCCTGGGTCTCCCAAACAGTTTCTGTCTTTTTCTGTTCCACAAATATACGTCAAATTCAGAAGCAAGACGCTCCCAGAAATACCCTTTCATTGTGACTTTAAATCCAAACTCTTCATCTAAAAATCTTCCTGCAGCACATGAAGACGAAGAAAAGCGTCTTCTTCTCAACGCTGTTAAGAAAAATGTGGTTCAGTCTCGAGTGCGGCATATTGAACCTCTTGGCTGTGACAAATAAATTATCTTATATAACATAACACTTCACCCACAAGATGATTTGTAATCCTGGAGTTGTTTAAATATTTAAACTCTGAAGTTATATTTACATGGAGCCACAAGCGCTCACTGACAAACGCTCCTCTTCCACTTTACATCGATCTGAACAGCCGTCAGCTAAACAAACAAGAGAGACAAAAGGTTACAGATCACAGCGGAGTGAGTCTTTTGCGTGAGGCCGAGTTGATCCCGGCGGCCAGCAGATTTTGCGGTCAACACCCCAACAAGTCAGGAGGTGATTATCTGAAGACGCTGCATGGCTTGTGATTTAAGAGTCACACTGTTTCATCTGAGATCCAAAAATTCCCAGAGGGCTCAAACGAAAGAACTGCTGATCAAAACCTGAGGAGGAAAAACGCAAACAGAGAGCACAACTCTGCAAATAAATACCATTTATTGTCTCTGTGACGACGGCCGGGGGTCAAAAGCAACCCTTAGAAAGTAAAGCAAATTCTTCAAATCGACAATTTCATGTGGAAAACCCGAGACTGTGTAAACATACTTGGAGCTTCCCGCTAAACAGCCAGCTTCAGAAGGAGACAGACCTCTTCTGATAAAGAAACACACACAAGCCCAGAAATAAACATCAATCTTCTAAAGTCAATCAGTTTTTTCATTAACTCATTAGCATCGGGAGGGAAGTGTTTCGTGGTTTTTGCATCCCCTAATTCTACCCTGAAGGCAATTTGCAGATTTTTTCAGTTGGGATTGAAAAGATTTAAAGTCATGCTGTGCTTTTCCTGTATTTATCTTTTTTTTTTTTGCATCTGGGAGTGTTTTTATGAAAATCCTCTGTCGTAATCCTACAGTCCTCTTTCTTCATCAATATTTTAAAAAAACCTCTTTGTTCCGGGTCGTCGGCTTTGTGACCTCTGCAGCCGTGAAAGAGCAGCGTCACACTGAAAAGCCTTCGAGACGGCCGACGGGCATCTGCACGGGCAGCTCTCCGTGCTCAGCACATTTAACAGCGGGACCAAAAAGACCTGTGTCTTGCTACGAAGCACACACACACAGAGGGCCGACGCCTCCAAAGTGACAGAAATCGAGTGCGTTGTCGTTGCAGTCGGGGCTCATACTTGGCGCTGAGGGTTCGGTCGCGGGTTGGCGGACAGCGGGGCCTTTTTGGCGTCCGTGCAGCCCAGGCAGGAGGGAAACAACGGGCTGAAGAGGCGCCCGAGACCTTTCCGGAAGACGCTGTTGGAGAGGCTGTAGATGAGGCAGTTGCAGAAGCTGTTGCTGATCGCCAGCCACGTGGTGAGGAAGGACGCCACCTTGTGGTGGTACAGCCCGGCGCTCTCCAGCAGGAAGTAGAGGATGTACGGCATCCACAGCACGTAGAAGACGCTGGTGATGCGGAACAGCACCATGGCGTAGCGTTTGTCCGGGCAGCCCTCGCAGCGCTCCCCGCGCTCGCCTTTGTCGCCATCCATCTGCGAGCTGAAGCGGGCGTGGCGCTGCGTGATCTCCTTCGTGTGCTGCCGGCAGATCCGGAAAATGCTCCCGTAGGTGAAGCAGACGATGAGCGCCGCCGGGGCGTAGAGCATCGCCGCGATGAAGGTGCTGAACCCCGGGTTGGTCATCCAGGACTCGGCGCACCACTGGAATATGTCACCGTGGTAACCGGGCTTCCCCCAGTCGAAGAAGGACGGCAGGAAGATCAGAGCCGAGTAGACCCAGATGAGGACGATGCAGGCCCTCAGGCGGCACGGCGTCACCAGCGTGGCGTAGGACAGCGGGCGGGTGATGGCGATGTAGCGGTCCACGCTGATGCACGCCAGCGAGGCCATGGAGACGCTCTTCAGCACGGAGACCATGTAGCCGAACGCCTTGCACGTGACCTCCTCGTTGAGGCCGCGGAGGTAGTGGAGCAGCGACAGCGACGGCACCAGGCAGCTGACGCCCACCAGCAGGTCGGCGTAGGCCATGGTCTGGATGAAGTGGCTGGTGGTGTGGTGGTGCAGCAGCGGCGCGCAGTGGAAGACGAAGATCACCACCAGGTTGCCGGCGATGATGAGCACGGTGAGGAAGAGGATGACGACCACCTCCAGCACGCAGGTGTCCAGGCTGCGGGAGTAGCCCGCGGCGCCCAGCAGGCAGAACGGGGGAGCCGCTTTGGTTCGCGTCGGAGGAGGAGTTCATGTTTGAGGGGGAGGGGAGAGGGGGCGGGGTGGGGGGGAGGGAGGGCGGCGGTTTCAGCTCAACGCCGCCGTCATCCCAAGTCTCTTTTCTCTAATCCAGAAGTTGCCGTCTTCTGTCCCGTTGATGAACCGAGCGCTCCAGATCTTCTTAAATCAGCATCTTTCCTCGCTCAGCGTCCTTGAAGTCGCAGTAATCCATCTGTGAGAGCAGAACGCCGCCAGGCTGCTGCTGCCGGGTGTGAAATGTGTGCATGTGTGCAAGAAAAGAAACGTAGAACAGGAGATGCCGGTCTGATGCTGCAGTGCAAACCGTCCCCAACCTCGCAGCCGTTTATCATACCCCCCCCCCCCCCACCCCCACCCACCCTCCCCAGCCCTCGACTGCAAATCCTGAGGTAAGCACTCTGCTCCGGCACGCCACCACCGGAGAATCCCACAATCCACTTCAGCTCTTCAAGGGAAAAAAGGCAGAGAAAAAAAAAAAGTGTTCCCACTCCTCCGTCTCAGCCAAACAAACAAACAAACAAACAAACAAAAAAAAAAAAAGCAAGAGAGTCCGAAACAAGCAGATCTGGAAGTGGAACACACACACCAAGCAGGAAGAGGCGAACATCCAGATGTGATGGATAATGTCACCGGGATCTCTTCTCAGTGAGGCTCCGAGGCAGCCGGCTGGTTTCCATTGTGTGTGTGTGTGTGTGTGTGTGTGTGTGTGTGTGTGTGTGTGAAAGTGAGTGAGTGAGTGTGTGATAAAGAGAGAGAGAGAGAGAGACGGGAGGTAATCTGCCTCTCCTCTCTGCTGTGGTGGCAGTAGTGATGATGCAGCGCTGCCACCGCTGCTTCCCTCTGCTCGCTCACATTTTTCCCTCCCTTCCCTTTCTCCTCACTCCCCCCCCCCTCGTCCTGCCTCCCCTCCCTTCCCCTTTTCTTTTTTTTTTCCTCTCTTCCTCCCTCCACCTCCTTTGACTCTTTCTTTGGCCGCAAAATATTTACTCAAATGTACATTTTTAACACCTACTGTTTAAAAAAACTAATTATTCTTAAAAGAAATGTAATTAGTCCTTCTCTGATGGACAAGTTTTAACCACAGACATGTAAATAGTGATTTTTTCCGACGGACGTTATGAAGCCTCGAGTTCGGCCATTTTGCCGTCGCCATCTTGAAATACGGCCGTCCACATGTTGTGTTTTTGGCAACCAATTAACGGAAGTTATCATATTTGGACTGAGGAGGAGTGACGTAGAGACGCCGTATACGTCTCTGGTGTCGACCTGTCAATCAGTGTGTAGCCCCGCCCTAAAGCATCCCCTGCTTTATGGTCTGTTTGACTCTAAATGGAGCATCATTTACTAAATGAACATCATGCTGTATTGAAGAAGACTTGAAACTAGAGATTGAGACCATAAACTCATGTTTACAATGTTTACTGAGGGAATAAATCAAGAGAGAAGTAGAGTCATTTTCTCATAGACTTCTATACAACCAGAGGAGTCGCCCCCTGGTGGACAGGAGAGAGAATGCAGCTTTAAGAAACTTTAGCATTGGTTTCACTCTGCAGAACAGAATGTTGCTGCCTGGTTACAACCAAACTCGTCTTCACTTTCCTGGAGTCAACGAGCAATAAAAACTGTCTAAAATGATCTTCCGTATTTAAGAAAGATGAGCTGATACAAAAACTGTTGCAAACAGAACTGAAGTATTCTTTGTCAGAATTGTAAGTATTGTAATGAAGTTACATCTTAACAGAAAAAGCGTGAAAGACTGTTGTTATCCTTCAAACCAATACCAGTACAGTATAGAGAGCTGGTTTGTAGACCAACAAACAATGACCAGAGGTGAATTTTCAGATTGGTCAGTGACAAAATTTGAATCTTGTTAAAATAAGAAATAACCTGCTTTAGATTTTTTTTTTTTTGTCGTTGTTGAGGTTCTTATAAAATACACAGGACGTAAACAAAAAACAATGTGACCCCCCACTGGCTTCCCACCTGCATATCTTTGCAGCAGTGGATGTGAATAAAAAGCCACTTCAGTGAGAGACAGGAGGTCCTGCTACTAGAGAATAATCATTATCTACTTCCTTCTATTATTTTAAAAAACATTCTTTAAAACCATCATTCATACAGAACTGGGTCATGTTAAACAAAAAAGCTTGGTTGTCATTTTTAATTTTTCTGTGGCTGTTAATGTAAATGTTTACTTTTTTATAATCTAAATTGAGTAGCGTATAAAAAAGGAAAATTCCCATGGGAGAAAATGTGATGAAATATGGATCATCTATAGATTAGGAAAGCTTTTGGGATAAATTTCATTATTTTCCATATTTAGGAAGTAACAAATCTTCTAAACATTTCACTCTAGATTCAGTACATGTTGTTAGATATTGAAGATGAATATCAGAGCCTGTTTGGCTGGTGACTTTTTTTATTTGTTTATTTTACATATATTTAAAATGTTCCTCTCATCCTTTCCTTCCTGTAAATGTACATCTCATGTCTCCGCATCCACTCCATCCTCGTCTCAAGCCCCTCCCCCTCCGCATCTGTTAGCCAATGAGCAGCGAGCAGGTTTCCATCTCCACAGAGACCGCTCAGGCCCACCCACGTGCAGACAGACAGACAGACACACACACACACACACACACACACACACACACACACACACACACAAACACATCGGAAGAGAATAGAGTGAGGCGAATTGCTTCATTAGGAGAGGAGAATCCCTGCAGTCACTAGCGTCTAATGAAAGGAGAGATGGATGAAAAGACGGAAGAGAGAGGAAGAAAGGTTAAACTGTTAAAGGTGTGAAGTGACTGATGTACGCACACACATATATAATATATATATATATATATATGAGACAATATTCAGAATTTGATATGGTTCATGTAAACATCAGCCTCTTAAGCCCGGTTACAAACAACATGTTATTCAATCAAAGATTCATATTATTAGACATGTCACATGTCCAAAAAGCACCAAATTGGACAAAGCATTTTGTGTGGTCTCCAGTAAAACACCAACAACAGTGTGAAGAAGATCTGAAGAGCACACAGACTGCTTTATAATGTGTAATTTAGCATATTTATTTTTGCACAAACTCTACAGTGTGCCATGGATTATTTTTGAAAGACACACATGCATTTTGTCCTTTTTAGATCCCATATTCCAACCATGCAATGGGCCCCTTCATAAGACAGAAAAAAAGCAAAACATATTTACAGATACAATGTCCAACTCGAGACAATCCACAGATCTCTCCTTGTTTCTGAAAATCATGTCACAAGCAGACGAATATCAAAAGTTTGGGTGCAAGCGTCAACAAGGAAGAGAGCTGCATGTTTACATAAAACAATCAGCCTATAAATGTATATTTTAATAGCATTTAACCTGTCACTGGTAGCGTGCGTCTTCTTCATGGCGCCATAAAATCAAAAACACCAAAGCACTGGTTCTACGGGAGCGTGCGTCACTACCAACCGTTTGCCGTCTGCTGATTCACCACATCAAACCACAGCCTCTCCTCTGAAATCGGGTTCAGAGGGAACCGGAGGGACTACCACGAGAACGGCGTCCCCTTCCAGGCCGGCTGTCGGTGGGGGGGGGAACAGAGACAGCATTCAGGCCACCGTTTGTTTGTTTTTCTTTGTTACAATATGGTGAGCGTTGAGTTGGACATTCACCGCCGTGTTTACGTGTCCAGGTCAAAAAAGGTCAGAGGTGACACATCTGCCCGCCTTATGAGGCCGAACGTGGAGGCGGCTGAACAAGCAAGTCGTTTTTGTCCGACATCTTGAATGTTAAGAACACGGCGGGGGACGTTACCAACGTCAACACACAGCTCTGAGTAAACAGCAGGCCGGCCGGCGGGGAGAAGCCACCTTGTGACCAAACGTTGGGAAAAGGAAGAGCTTGTGATGCGGCGGTTTGAGTGCCGGTGGCAAAAGATCCAAAAATCCAAAACACAGCCCTGAAGTGCAGACCGCTACAGAGGGCCACAGACTCTAAAGAACTGAAAGAGCAAAAAGGGCTCTTGTTGTGGAAATTCGCAATATTCTTTAAGTTTACGTTTGCAAAAGCATGACCATGTTATTTATGAGGAAGTGAAGACGATTTATAGGCTGTGAATCAGATGTTTTATGTTCTCTATGAAGGCCACTGTGTTCAGACATTTTTTTGTTTGAACCAGTTATGTATTGTATATTTCTATAAAAGTCAGGTGGCACTGTTAAGTTGTATTACCCTAAAGGTATAGAGGGAAAAGCACAGCAGACACTTTGATCATATTTCCAAGAATGTACTATAAAGAGCAGGAGATACAAAATGTTCTATACTCACCAAAGGAGAAGAGCAATAAACAGGTTTTATGAGTTTATCCTTATTTCCGTTCAGTCCCATGAGAGTCTGAAAATCCCTCTGAATCGGCCAGAAGTATAGTTGATGAGAGATATATTTACATAATTGACACTATGTCTGAAACATTTGTGCTAATAAAACATTTTCACATTAATAGATAAATTATCAATATTATTTTACCACAATTTAAATCATAAATTGGATTGTTGAGGAATTTATTTGCAAACAGAATATCAATAAATGCAAATAACTATTAAACAACGGAAAAAAGCTGTTGCTGCCAGTAGTGATTTGCTCATCGAGTCTGAAATCACGGATGACGTCGGTGTAAACATTCAGAGCAGAAACATCAAAACACACCCGACCGTTGTGCACTGTTCACGACCCGACAGGTTCATGTATAGTTCATCTGCTCATGCATCATTCATGTGTTCACAAATCCTCTCTCTGGTATCCTTGCTCCACTTCGCAGGCTGCGACTGATGGGTGGGAGAGAAAAAAAACTATAGATAACTATAACAAAGTAAACGATCTTTTAGAATTTTTGATGTTGAAAACTGTCTTCTAAATTGAATCAACCTCAGTCACATGGTTCATTAGGAAGGCCGGCCTGGTGACCCCAGCAATCAGCTTCTACACTGTGGGTTTCGCCTCTCTGGTATCCTTGCTCCACTTCGCAGGCTGTGACTGATGGGTGGGAGAGAGGCAGAATCAACCTCAGTCACATGGTTCATTAGGAAGGCCGGCCTGATTTAGTGAACGAACACAGCTCCTCTTTAACGCAGCGGCTCTGTTTGAATCCTGTTTGACTGGCACACATGATCAAACCCCTCATTTTTTGTGTGTTTTCCTACAAAAGTCCTGCAACACGACTACATTTTTGTTTGTTGCATGCATACAATCTTTTCAAAACAACATGTTGTTGTAACAGGAAACAACGGTTAGGTTTAGGAAACAAAACTACTTAGTTAGGTTTAGGAATAAACCTTGCCATTAGGGCTAAAATAACCACAGAAGTGCCTTAAATTACATGAAAAACTTCTTGTTTCACACTTGGAAAAACTGTGGTCTCCTGGATGAAAGATTGCTGGATGTTGAACCCTGACTTTTTAACAGAAAACTGGATGGTAAGAGGTTATAACTTTGCTTTGATCTACATTTTTGATGCATCAACATAATATAAATATTTGCTGCCAAACACAGAAACATAAAATATCACAAACTTGTAATTCAAAAAAATATATAGTCTTAATGTAAGTAACCAACTGGGGAAGTTCCATAGTGCTATCTAGTAGTTCATTATTTTAACCCTATTCACCTGAACAAACAGGCATGAGTCAGCTAGAGTCAGGTCAAAGGTCACCAGTGATCTTAGCACACTAAACAGAACATGAGGCAGCAGCAAACCAGTCCTCTCCAGAGTTCCTGGAGGTTTCATAAGAGCTTTCCAGACATTTAAATTGCTGTTAAAAAACGGAAAATCGGACCAATTTCATCCTATAAAAGGCTTAAATCAGATAAGAACTGTGGACAAAAACAATTTGTTTGCCAATTAGACACCAGAACCACAAAAAGGAGTCTTGGTATGTATCATAAAATCATGTATATTATTATGAGACTCATGTTTCCTGTCTACCTGGTTGAGTGAATTAAATTAAAAAGAGTGGGTTCATCCCGTGGAGAGCATGACCTTCCTCCCCAACAGTCTCATTACCATAAGCTGCAGTGAATTCACTGAGGCAGGAACTAGAGTCAACGCTTTGTGACTGCATATATACACACACCCATTCACGCCAATTATTACCAGCAATTGTTTCATTTCTCCTTAATTTAATTAAAGCTGTGTACAAAACTTTAGTCACACATCTCTGCTCCTCTGGCATTCTGCTCTTGTTTTTGTTCAGAGAAAGTTCAGTTCACTAGTACAAAGGCAACGTATCCTCATACAACGGTCCGTTTGAAATGTTATGAAAAGTGACTTCATTTTTTGGTCTTTTCCAACGAAAGAAAACCAAATCAATATCCGTTTGTTACATGAATACAGTCTTTCCAAAATAAACTCACGTCTTCGTAAGAAACACAGTTGGGTTTACCTGACTATTAGTAAGGTTTATGGAAAAATAAAACATGAAATACTTAAGTTTAGGCAACAAAACTACTTGGTTGGGTTAGTATGGGACAATTAGAGGATTTTATCATGGTTTCATATAACTGTGAATTTTAACATTAGCAGGATTATCGTGAAAATCCTCGCGAGTGACTTGATGTAGAGAAGTGATTAATAGAGTTTGATTTTTTTAAAACAGGAATAATCATGTAAGGAAGAACAGACGTACAATGTTGTTTCTTTCATTTCAGTTATTCTTCATTTATGCACGGCTACCGTATGATTTATGCTGACCTTATTGAAGATTGTCAGTTTGTCACTTCAAAGAATGTTGATTAAAAAAAGAAGCGAGTCCTATCAGCAAAGCAATCAAAATATATATACACTATATCATTTCTTTTTTTTACACAATCTTAAAAAAGTTACCCTTAACATGAGCTACAAAAGTCAGTTAAAAACAGTTAATTGTTTCCTAAGCCATGCCCCTTTAGCTGCCAGCTGGACTCTCATTGGTCCGTGCACACTTGAAGCCCAACTAAATGGATTTTATATTATTATATATTTTTCCATGATCTTATGACATCGCAGGGAATCCAGCAGCGAGAATGTAACCGCCACATTTTTCTGTCAATAAAGCACATATTTCTGCTCCGGTGGTCAGCGACCTCCATCTGAGGTCAACGCCGCCTCAGGGAAACGTTTGCATGAAGTCCAAAATAAGGTCAAAGGTCACGGGTTTGATGCAGATATACGTCAGTTATTCTGTTGACGTGCCTTTGAAAACTCTGGATCCCCTTTCACACTGACAAAAAATATTAATAAAGTAGGTTTGTGTGTAAGATGTAGAAGCTTTTAAAACACCTTTACTTGTAGACATACACGTAATTGAAACAAGTCATAAAGTAAGAGACCCAATATATCATATTGGTTACGTTTGTGATATTTCTCATGTTGTTTCTATCTTTCTTGTAAATTTCAGACGTTAAACGGAGGAAGAACGATTCAATAAAAACATAAAAAAGAAAACTAAAAATACGTTTGGTTTCTGTTATTCTTTCTGTTCAAATATTCATTGATTTAGTTTTAGCAGTCTGACCTTGTGGCGCCCCCCTTTAAACATTCATGTCCCATTAATGCATGTTCCTGAGGGGTCTTTGAGCTTTCTGGTCTGGCAGGGATCCAGGGATCGGGGCTAAGCGCCTGCTGCCGTGGCCCTGCTATACTCCCACTGCTACTGTTATTAATAGTCATATTGATATTACTCTTACTGCTTTAACATTCTATTATAGTATAAATTAGTTTTCCTGGCCACTGTGCTTCCACATGATGGAATGTTGGGTCTCTAAATTATAGAGTAGGGTCTAGACCTGCTATGTATGAAGGAGTCAAGAGATAACATGTTATAATTTGACACTTTATTGATTTGACGACGAAGGCACCTCACAGTTTGAAAACATTAAAATGTTGTCGATAACACAACAACTTTTATAATTGATAATAATAATATATATATATATATATATATATATATATATATATATATATATAAAAAATCATTTTTACTACTTTTTAAAAAGGTGCAAGATCCGATATTGGGAGCATATTGATTGCCTCTTTATGGCTCTCAACGTGTCGACAATGAGCCGCCAGCTTGCAGCTAACAGTGCTAACCTGCGCTAGCAGTGCAAATTACGGCAAAGCGCTAACAGTGTTTCTCTGCAGGGGAACCAGAGGATGAGTGTCACTCTTGCACAACGAAGCTGTCCGTATGAGAGCGGTGCAGAGCGGCGGCCATCTTTGTCAACCAAGCAAGGAGAGGCTCTGTTAACATCAACACACTTCATGCTCTGCTCAGGTGGACATTACTCCACTATATCTTTACATAGTTCATAGTTTGTTGCTGCTATATGTATGTTCACAATGTTGAATACGGCTCCTGTAACAAATACATTCATTGAAACTCTTCTGTGGTAGTTCCTGCTCCAGTAGTTGTCATTTAGCCGTGATGACACACACACAAGGTGGAGACATTACCGCCGTCGCTGTCGTAGCTGTCGTAGCTGATAAATTCAGACAATAAATCTGAATATACTTCCAAAGACCGGGCCTCGATTTTCCCTGTGAGTCACTTCATTTGAAAGCGAAATGCATTTGATTTAATCACAAGTTTCTGCTCCAACACGAGTGGCCCCGCTGTGGTTGTAAGCCGCTCAGCCAACCAGCACAATAACTTCATATTATCATAATTACATTCCATTGTTTAAGCAGAGGGCTGTAGATTAGCGCTCTCCCTGCAGGTTAAACACACTTTTCCAAACAGGCATTTCAGCTAATGGCTCCCTGGAAAGATTCCCACGCTGCAATCAGATAAACAAGGGCCTCCACTTACCAACGCAGCAAAAACACACACACAGCGGGCAGAGGAACGCTAATTTTAGCTTTTAATTAAATCCACTGCCTCTTGAATTCATCTCAGGGTTTGTGATTAAGCACAAAGCTGCTAATGGGAGGAAGGAGGAAGGAGGAAGGAGGAGGGGGAAATCAGTGGCGCCAGATTTTTTTTGTGTTTGTTCCTCGGCACTTCACGGCTTAGAGCTCTGACAGATAGCAGATCAGAAACACCTCATCCCCCCCCCCCCCCCACCACCACATGATGATTTTCTCAATTAGCACGGCTGAAGTGTGCAGCGAGGGGAGGTGTGTGTGTGTGTGTGTGTGTGTGTGTGTGTGTGTGTTTTTGTGACTTTCTTTAGCGAGTGTGCAGTAAACGCGTGTGTCGCCATGTGTTCATACTGTACGCCTGTTATGTACAGTGTGTCTGCATGTTTATCCAAACCGATGCACAATCTAAGCGCTTTTGTCTGCCAATTTGATTACATTTTTAAAGCTTTTCATCTCAGAGTTTCCAACAGGATCAGAAGGAGAACAATCTCATAGTTTTCACAACCTCTAATTAAGTCATACAGTTGATTCGCTCATGAATATAATCAGATGATGCCAGAATGATTGTTATTGTTGTGTGACTGCAAAAAGGGGGAAACCAGAGAAGGGAAATAGAAGGAGACTGTAGTGAAGGATAGGACCTCTTTAAATGGTGTTAATGAGCAACTAGCAGCCATTCATCACGGCTGTAGTGAACAGGGAGGGAAACAGGAAACAGAGGAGACGCCGGAATTTAGAAGGTAGAAAATAAAGGATTGTATTCAGTTTTTTGTAGGATTAAGTGTGAAAGCTGCTAAATCTGCTTAAAAACTGACAAAAAGATTATTGAAGCCTGCAAACCAGACACAAAATGCCTTTTTTAAAAGAAACATAAACCATTGTTTCGACATTAAAACAGAACTTCAAGGACGTGATTGCTGAAGTGGTTTTAATGAACGCCAAAGTGTTTTTTTCTACACTCATGAAAGAAACATTCAGACTAGAAAAGTAAATAGATTTATATTTATTTTTAAAGCCTTCAGCGTACGTTACAGCTTGTGAGTTTTCTAAAAGTTCCCACTCAAACTTTATAAAATATAAAAAAATATGATGCATTAGTTTTCCTCCATTGTTTACAAACAGAAAATGAAACTACTCTCACAATTGGATATAAATACTGCTATATACTTTCATCCAAAGGCTGCAATCAACATTGTGCTAGCACCTTCTCTGATATATTTATTTTAATTGATATTTGTTTAAGTCAAGATTGGCACTTTAAAAGTCTTGAGAACATCGCTGCTAGGCAACAGCAACACGGACGTTAGTGACGTAGTCTAGAAGCTAGCTAGCTAACGACGTAAATCAGAAAATACAAAAGGCATAATGACAGAGAATAAATATGAGGCCGATAAGAATATAATTATTATCCAAAGGAATATTAAAAAAATACTAATAAAACTCTTTGCTGGTCAAATATCCATATATCAAGTTATTATCCATCGGAAATGAACTTCTATGGCCGCCGCCATTTTTGAAAAACACCAGCAAACATCACAACTCGTTTTACGCAGAGCTTTTTTTTATTTTACCCCATTAGAAGCCAGCATGAGTATCAACGACTCCACAAAAAACAGTCTGCATTGTTTAAAGTCAGAATTATGTCCCAACAACACAGCGACAGTCAACATTAAACTCATAACTTGATTAAAGCTTAACCCTGTAGTTAGTAGTCATGTGTCCTAAATTAATCAGCTCATTGAATCCACTTTGTGAAACAAACGAAGTGTAATCAAGATTTTATACCTAAGAAAAACTCAATTTCTGTGTTTTCTTGGTGTCCGTTTCACGTTTTGTTGTTTTCTTTAATTAGTTAATAGCTTCGATTTGAATTATCTCCCTGACCCGCCATTTTAACTACGTCACCCCTTCTTCTTCTTCTTCTTCTTCTTCTCCTTCATTGCTTTTTTTGCCATTTTGTTTTGGTCGATTGCAAGTTTGATGAGCATACCACCAACTACCGTATCAGATTATGTAGAACAGCCACTTAATTACATTAGTCTGTAATAAAATAAATAAATAATATAAAACAAACAAACAAACAAAAAAAGCTAATTAGATTAAACAATCCGGTGTTAATTGGCGATGCACTCTTTGTGCCTTGATAACATTCAACCTTTAGCTAACTGTCAAAATGTAAATTAATCAGCAAAACAGGCTTTGTTACTGGGGGGTTTTTAAATTGCTTTTTATGAATTATTTTTTTTAAATAATTCATAAAGTGTGTGAATACAACTTCATCTAATTTGCAATTACCTGAGCAGGACAGGTGTCGAAAGTGCATAATATTCTGTAGAAAAAGAAACTTTTAAGATGGAAAGACATGAATCTGCAATTATTCTTTAATTTAAACTGGGGTCGGATCTGGGTTAGAAAAATTGAGTAAAAGTACAAAAGTATTTGCATCAAATATACTTTAATTACCAGAAGTTACCGAAAGTAAAATTACATTAGAGGCCATTCAGACATTGACATTTTTAACTTCAAAAAGAGACGAGAGCTAAATATCTTTCCTGAAACATTATATGTCTTTTTTATTTCTTTTTTGTGGTCAGTTTCACCATCAATTACAATTTTTGTCAGTGAGCACTTCCTCCATTTCCTCCTCATGTTTCCTGGCCGTCTAACTACACTGACTGTAAAATAAGAGCTACAAAAAGACCCAAAGTAATCTTTAAAACACCTTTTTAAATGAGAAAACAATAATGAGTTTGGATCTTGGACACACGTTGACACTCTTGTTACAGAAGCTGAAAATATCACCCTGAAAAGTTTGAAGAACCTTTTTTTCTCAGCTGATTCACTTATGAAACAAGCAGTTTTTCTCTCAGAATGTTAAACTCAGACTGAACTCGTGTCCTAGAAACAAAAAAAAGAAACAAACTGCCTGTTTTTACATAATCCATTAAATCCCAGAGTAAACAAAGCTGCATATTAATATTGTGGAGACTCCTTTACATCTTGTTCTTCATCATGTTTTATGTCTTTAAATACATATAGTCCTCACTGATGTATATCTTATTTCCGTTCCACATTATTTGCACTATATTGATGGATTCTATGTTATTTATTTATTTATTAAGTTTTTTTCTGCCTCAGAGAAACATTTGTGTGACTAAAACCACCATCGGTGCATAAAACATCAACAACAACAAACACAATGTAACTGCTGTTCATTCAGAAACAACTGGCTGACTGATCCCTCCATCCACCCGTTTAATCTCTCTATCCTGTACATGTGTCCATCCATCCATTAACCCATCTGCCAATGTGCATCAGATCATCCATCCACCTCCATTAGATAATCCATCCACAGTGACCTTCAACCCCACTTACACCCCGCACGACACATCCATCCACAGTCGGTTAAAACTGTCGGCGTGCAGAATCAGAAAAAAAACAACGATTTATATTTCAGCTGCACAAGCTCTCTGGAAAAACACTCACCGTCTGATGTAAAGAAAACACACAGAGAGATACTACAACGAGATACAAAAAGACGACAAAGAAGCATCAAACAAGGGGCAAAAAAAACAAAACGACAGCAAAGAGTCCAAAACAACTACAAAGAGACAAAAAACACCTGAAAGAGACACAAAAATACTTCAAAGAAACACAAAAATACTTCAAAGAGATACAAAAAAACTACAAAGAAGCATCAAACAAGGGGCAAAACATACAATAAATGACTACAAGGAGACACAAAACAACTAAAAAGGGTCAAAAACACCTACTAAGAGATGTAAAACAACCTGAAAGACACACAAAATACTTCAAAGAGACACAAAAACACTTCAAAGAGATACAAATAGCAACTAGAAAACGGCACAAAACAGCTAAAACGAAAAAACAACCTCAAAAACAGATAAAACAATGTCTACAAAGAAACACAAAACAAGTAGAAAGAGACCAAAACAAGTACAAAGAGACAGAAACACCTACTAAGAGATGTAAAACAACCTGAAAGAGACACAAAAATACTTCAAAGAGATACAAAAAGACAACAAAGAGACACAAAACGACTGCAAAGAGACACAGAGCAACTACAAAACGGCACTAAAAAGTAAAAATAAAATGCAAAACGACCTCAAAGACAAAAAACTACAAGGAGAGGCAAAACAACTTCATTTTTTCTCACAATGTTCAAATATATTCCCCTCATGGAGGATATGAAATAATCTAATTCACTGGAAGTCACACTAATAGGTCACTACTAATGAGATTAAAATGTTAAAGAAAGACACATGCTAACAGATTAGCCACCTGTGGGTCTTCTTGTTTAAAGTCCAGTAGTGAGGGGGTCAGTGGATGAGTAATGGGAGGAAACGGGGACGTCTTCCCCCCTGGAAACAAGTCGTCAGGAAGCTATTTCAGGCCAACAAAGAGCTCTTATTTCATTTTTTATCAAAACAATGGTGGAGGTCTGGAGCCGGAGTCGGGAGAGTGAAGGGTTTAAAGTGCTCGGAAATGTCAAATAGGCCACCTGAAGAATGGCCTCGGGTGCAAACGGCTAATATTACTCTCTACTGTTATTGTGAAGGATCTGACGGAGAGGAAGTGTTGAGCCATTTGTTAGAGCTGAAGTAGATCTTTTAATGGGAAATATTTTCATTTAATGGGCATAAATCCAAAGTGGAGCTGCAGCAAAGGCCAACAAACTCCAACCAGAGAGATTTTATCATAATAAGAAATGTCTTTTTAGTTTTTGAGCTTAAAGAACAGCACATGCATCATTAATAATAATAATAATACAATAAGCTAATAAATATACCTATGATAAGAATATATAATAGTATGAAAGGGACCCTTCTGCATATTTCGTTGATGATAGTTATCTGCTTTTACTTGATTTTGAAGATGCAGGACGTATTTTCTTAAAGGGACAGTGTGTAGGATTTAGTGACATCTAGCGGTGAGGTTGCAGATTGCATCCAACTGAATACTCCTCCGCTCACTCCTCCTTTTGCACAACCTAAACTTTATAAAAAGGCGTATAAATAGCACAACATTTTAAGGACATTCCACGTCAGGTTAACGCATTTTAGGCTTATATCATGTCATGAAACTGCTGCAGTTTGGTTTAGGCAACAAAACCACTTAGTTTACATGTACATGAACGAAGTAAAACGTAAAAAGAGTAACATAAGTATGGAAAACACATCACAAACATCACTAACAAACTTCCAAATAACTCAACAACTCTTTGTGACACGTACACCAGTCTCCCCAACACCCCTCCCATTTCTTTTATTTTATTCTATCACTTGCTCTTTACGTACTGTGGTAGATATGTAGATATGATGGGCTCATGTTTACACATACAAACACGTTTCTTAGTTTCAGGTGATATAAACTGTAGAATAATATATTCTATTTCTATTAATAGATCCCCTAAAATGCTACACTCGCCCTTTTTGAGTCTTTTTTTTTTAGTTCAGGATGGAGAAAAAGGTCATTTTTGTTCTTATCAAGTATATTCTAAGAAAAAATAAATTCCTCATATGACTGATTAGAGCCACAAACACATTGTGTAATATTTTTTATGTGGAACTGGAGCACAAAAGCTTGTTATTAAAAGGTCCATGAGCCGCCTCCTCCTGCTATCACACTGAAAACATGCCCTGATGTGATGAATGGAGCTCCTTATCTCGGTCTGGAGACGTGTGGACTTATTTTGGATCACTTTCTCTTTTCTCAGCCAGAGCAGCTGCTCAATGTTTCGTAAGATGAAACTTTTAGTATCGCTGAATAATCAACCAAACTGAAGCTCCAACAGCAGAAACCATTCAATGCAGTTAGACCAACTAACCAATGGGAACAGGCTTAAAGGGATAGTTCAACAATCTCATCAAAGGAAAACATTTTGGGAAATGCATTTATTGTCTTTCTTACTGAGAGTGAACTCAGAGGATCAATACCGTTCTCTTGTCCGTACAGTAAATATGAAGCTACAGCCAGCAGCTGGTTAGCTTAGCATAAGAGACTGGAAGCAGAGGGGGTAGAGACTCAGAATGAATACAACGAAACATAAAATGACCAAAAAGAGACACAAAAAAGCCTACAAAGAGAACAGAACAACTACAATGAGACACAAAATGGCATGAAAACCACCACGAAGAGACACAAAAAGAACTACAAAAGAGGTTTAAGTACGATAAAGTCTGTGAGTCTTGGTCCTGTGTAGTAGAGGTGATGGGGCCCTTTCCTTCTTTGTGCCCAGGGGCCCATTATTGTCTCATAATCCGTCAAAAACACTTTTTAAACAACAAGAAATACGTTCAGCACGTGACTCTCCATGAAGCCACAAACTGTTGTTCTTACATTTCTGTTTGTGTTCGGATTAGAGAAACGAGATGAGGCACATTCCTGCAAACAGGGATGGTCAAGGTTTTGTTAGGAGCTCTATTAGATGTTAAAAAGTTAAACTCTTCATCTTTCCATACGATATGACGGATGTGAACACATTCCTGGCAGGAGAAATCTTTTGTCTGAGCATGTTAGTGATGTTAAAATGAAACTTCTGCCCTAAAAAACAGGAGTGAATCTGAGAAAAAGTGCAGCCAAATGACAGATAACGTTAGAAAGGGATTTATTGACTCCTCCTATCGGAACGCATGCCGACGATTATTAGTGATTGCATTCTTTTTAAGTAGATTTAGCACAAAAGCAGTGTTAGTGGGTCAGTCGGTCCTGATCTCACAGCTCCCCGTTGGCACAGGCCTTCATGGACGCCACCCCGGCGGGCCTGAATCCGGCGTACTGTCCGTCCGGACTCGGGTACTCCTCCCTCACCCTCCACACGCAGCAGCTGGGGATGGCCGGGTGGGCGTCGCCGGGCGCCACCCCGAACCTCCAGCTGACGTACTGACTGTAGGCGCAGTGACGCAGGGCGGCGGTGAGGCCTCGGCCGGCGGGGGGCGGAGTCAGAGGGTCCCGGTAGAGGAGGACGGCCTCCAGCAGGGAGCGGCGCAACACCAGGCGCTCGAACAACGGCGAGGAGGTGATGCAGGCGCCGTCGCTCCGCCGGCAGCACAGCTCCTCCTGGGGGAGGGAGGAGGGAGCGCAGCCGTCGCACCGGCACCAGGCTGGGCGGCGGCGTTTGGGGGCGGGGGTGGGGTCAGGGGCGGGTTTATGGTCGGGAACGTCGGGATCCACCCCGATACCCGGCTGGAGCAAACAGACAACGGCCCTCAGATGTCCACTGTCCTCCTGTCAGGACAAAGAAAAGATTCAGGCTGTTATTTTAACATTTTACACGTTTTACAGTAAAAACATATCTTTATGCACAGGAACATTTAAAGATTTTGTTCTATTTTACTTCCATAACATCTTTTCTTTCAGACTAGTGGAAAGAAAACCTTTTATTTTACTACTTTGTCTATTTTAGTCTGTAGATTTCTCCCAAATTCACCAAAAGTTACCATTAGATAATGCCTCATTTGCATTTTTAAACATAACATTTCAGAAAACTTGTAATACCAAAAATAATCATCTTAATATCAATAATCAACTGGTGAAGTTTCATCATGATATCTATTAGTTTATTTTTTTACCCTATTCACCTGTAGTGTCTTCAACATGTATGTAATTTAACTAAACATATCTTTAAAGGACGTTTTCTTTAAATGAGTTTTTTCTCAGACTCTGATCCATAAATCTCCACTTCAGTAGCTCTTACATACACCAAACTTTACAGCTTCATTCCTCTCTATATTCTGAAGGTTTCTACAGAGGGGTTTGTTCATATATCATTCATAACCTGATTTATACAACATTGTATTACTGAAAACATGGAGAAAATTGTTTTTTTTATGTCTGTTTTCTGATTTATGGAGTGATACAAAGAGATATCCAAAAATCCCTCAATGAAAACATTTGACTATAGTACGTCAACAAAATGACTCAAGAACTTTGAACCTGGCTTTATCCAACCTTCAGATTTCTGTTCTGGAAATGTATGAAAATTTGCACATATTTAATAAGATAACACTTCATTTGCATCATTTCACATAATATTTTAGAAAACTTAATCAACTTGGGAAGTTTCATGGTGATATATATTAAAAAATTCACCTGTTTTCACCTGACATATTGTCTCAATAACCTCTAGTGATATCTAACAATATAAATATTATTTTTTGTACAGGTTTAGAGATGCAGTATCTGTTCCGCCTCAACCACAACACGAAGGAAGTAAATTAAGTTAAAAAACAATCTGCATTTCACAATTTTATTAATACAACAATAAATCAAAATTTGATGCTGAAAAACTGCCATTTATACCAGTAAAAAAGTATCAATCATAATGTTTTTTGCATTCAGTTGATAATCTGATGCTCTTCTGAAGGTTTCTTTCATTTTTGGGGCGTTTTATTTATTTAAATTTGATTTGGATCTAGAAAACTACAATAATGCTTCATATCATGGCTCCAGATTAAGTCACCACAGATCCTTCAACCCTGAAGGTTTTCATTTTCTTTGCAGCTATAATGTTAGCTTATCAAACAGAGTTTAGGTTTTTATTTCACTGTGTTTAATCTCTGCAGCGGCTTCACCTTCTGCGGCTGAACAGACATCGGTTTGACGTTCTGTAAACTTTTCTTCTGAGATTTCTTCACCAGTCGAATGTGGCTCTCATCCACGTACGACACACAGAGGATGCACTGCAGTCACACAAAAACATATCAATAATCTGGATTATTACAGGGATTACACTGTTAATAAAGTGTGTGTGTGTGTGTGTGTGTGTGTGTGTGTGTGTGTGTGTTGTGTGTGTGTGTGTGTGTGTGTGTGCATCTCGTCACCTTCTGTTGGTCCGCCACCGACTCCACCTTCTTCTCAGAGTAGTTCTGTCCGACATCCGTGGAGTAGCAGCTGGTTCCAATCAGCCAATCGATCATCACCGTCGTCTGGAGGAGGAAGACACACACACACACACACACACACACACACACACACACACACACACACACACACACACACACACACACACACACACACACACACACACACACACACACACACACACACACACACACACACACACACACACAGTTTCACACCTCATCACACACATATACAAACATCAAATATGTCTTTATTTTATTGAGATAAACTGTATTTATCTGAGAATATGAGATATACTTTATTGTCCCCAAGGGGAAATTAGCTGCAGGGGAATATAATAAACTATAAAAAATATAATAGGTAAAATATAAAAAATATATAAAGTCAAATATAATAATAGGTAAAATATAATAGGTAAAATATAATATAGAAAATAAAATATAAAAAATATATTAGGTAAAATATAGAAAGTATAATATAGAAAATATAATTTAGAAAATGTATAAAGTCAAATATAATATAGAAAATATATAAAGTCAAATATAATAATAGGTCAAATATAATATAGAAAATATAATTTAGAAAATATAATTTAGAAAAATATAATATAGAAAATATAATATAGAAAATATATTAGGTAAAATATAATATAGATAATATCCATCCATCCATCCATTTTCCGTAACCTGCTTATCCAGTTAAGGGTCGCAGGGGTGCTGGAGCCGATCTCAGCTGTATAATAATAGGTAAAATATAATATAGAAAGTATAATATAGAAAATATAATTTAGAAAAATATAATACAGAAAATATAATATAGAAAATATAAAATATATTAAAATATATAATATAGAAAATATAATATAGAAAATATAATTTAGAAAAATATAACATAGAAAATATAATAATAGGTAAAATATAATATAGAGAATATATTAGTAAAATAATATAATATACAAAATATAAATTAGAAAATATAATTTAGAAAAATATAATACAGGAAATATAATATAGAAAATATAAAATATATTAGGTAAAATATAATATAGAAAATATACTATTGAAAATATATATGGTAAAATATAATAGTTATTTTGATCAAGCAACAATAGCTGATGAAACCAGTCAAAAGTTATAAAGTTATATTCATTCTATGAGGCAACCTGAGAAATATACTTTAAGAACATTGAAAATACTTATATGGTATTTCTAAATACTGCTACTTTTACTACAAGTACAAGATCTCAAAAGTACTTCTTCCACCTTCTTCCTCTCGTCTTCACTAAAAAAGCGAGTGAGTATATTTACAACATTTCAAACTATTTATTTAGTAATTAATAAATAATAATACAGTTACTGTTGTTTATCAGTGAGGTGATTGGAACTACTTTCTGATGACAGCGGAGGATGAATACACGCGTGACTCACCAGAGCGTAGTACGACAGCGTGGATCCGATGTAGATGATGAGCTGAATGAAGCTGAAC
Source organism: Anoplopoma fimbria (assembly GCF_027596085.1). NCBI lineage: Eukaryota > Metazoa > Chordata > Actinopteri > Perciformes > Anoplopomatidae > Anoplopoma > Anoplopoma fimbria. Next base: position 27,174,841 of record NC_072461.1, on the reverse strand, counting down.
TTTCCCGCCTGAAATAAAACAACAACATATAAAACTGTCACTTTATGATAAAGGTAAATTATGTTATTTTTATTTTATTGATCGGATAAAATCATCTCAAAACATAAATAGATGAACAAACTAGGACATTTCACAAAGAACTACTGCTTTAAAGTAAAATAAAAATAAATAAAAATAATAATAGATATTAAGAGGAGTTAACAGGGTAAAAATAAATAACTACATTTTTTTTACCTGTTAAATTGACCAGTGCATGAAAAACAGATGTTGTTACCTGTAATTTCTCCCTTTAAGTAAACAAAAAAAGAGAAACCCGAACGCAACAATAAAAGAAATGATGAATGAAAAGTGTAAAATAAAAAGACGCACCTGTCCGAACACCATGACATCGAACCGGATCCCGAATGCTTTGTACAGCGTCCGCTCCTCCACCCCGTTCACTGTGTTGTACTTTGCAAATCTGATCAGAAGACGGAAGAAATGAAAATGAATATAGACTCTGTAGCCCAGAGTGAAACATGAAGATGGATTATTTACCCCAAATAAGGAATAAAACAAAAATCAGATCACTGATTTAGTTTTTATTTATTTACTTTAATTTCTGCACGATAAACTTGATATTTAACGCCTCTTAAATCATGTATATAAATGATTATGATATATTATTTTATGGATAGTTATGGTTACAGACCCTCTTCACCTCCCTACACTCGTATTTTGAGTATAAATACAAAAAAAAGACAAAAAGCCCAATAAACCATGTTAAAGATGAATTTCTATAGATACCACAGTAATATTAATTGTTAACTTTAATTGTTTTGGCCACAATTATTAAATGTAAACTTTCATTAAACCTTAATTTAACCTGGACAATCCCAATTACATGTTAAATCTCTTCTACTAGAAGGTCCTGGTCGAGACACCAGGGTAAAAGATTTACAACATAAAAACACAAATAACAGATTTAAAAAAATAAAAAATGCCAAAAGTTAAAAACAACATAATTAAGAATTTATTTTACTTCCTTCATTATCTCTACTGTATTTATTTTTGTCCTTGTTCTGCTGCAACAACCACATTTCTCCTCTGGGGGTCAATAAAGGCTTAGGTTATCTTACAGACATACAGTGATTTATTATTACTATTAATCTAAATAATAAAAATAATATTAATATTACCATTACTATAATTATTAATAATAATTAATAATAATATTATTATTATTATTATTATTATTATTATTATTAATATCATAATTACTATCATTATCATTCTATCATAATGATTTTAATAATTATTATTATTATAATAATTATTTCAGGAGGGTCAAGACTTGATTAACAGAAAAACAGAAAACCTTTATTGTTTTTATTTAAATTAATGGATATAAAAGTTTTTCCTTTTTTGAAGTATATCAAATATAATAGTAACTATTATTATTAATAACAATAATAATAAAAGTAGTAGTAAAAGGTCCTATGACGGTCCTATGATAAGGAACGTGTAAACAGTGGGTGAGGATGGTGAGCGTGACCTTTGACCCCGGCTCACCTGAAGTTGAGCCCCGGGTAGAGCGTCCTGTTGCTCTCCTTCTCGTCCAGACGTCTGAAGGAATACCTGGGGAGGCAACGCTGCATCAGCCGGTCCAGGTTACAGTCCCACTTTATCAGGATGCCGATGACGCCCCCTGTGGTCAACAGAGGATGTGCTGATTATAATGTAGTTATTAATTATTATTATTATTATTATTATTATTATTATTATTATAACCCTTAAAACCTCACTGGAGGTTGAGGGAAACCCAGAATATCAGTAAATATTCCAGGTTAACTGTCGTTTAACTCAAAAGGGGACAATTTTCTTTATTTACTGCGTTTATTTGTAATACTTTGAGGCAAGACACAAAGGTAGTTCTCTAGAATTGTATGTTTAATTATGCAAATGAGGCATTATCTAACAGTAACTTTTAGTGAATTTAGGAGAAATCTACAGACAAAAAAAGACAAAGTAGTAAAATAAACACCTAAATGTGTATTTTAGATGTTTTCTTTCCAGTAGTCTGAAAGAAGACGTGTTATGGAAGCAAAATACATCAAAATATCTAAATTGATCATTGCATGAAAAACACTGTTTTCACCTGTAGTGTCTCTCCTTAAGTACATTTTGTTAATAATACGTATGTACTTTTACTTTGCTGCAGAACCTTTACTTGTAAAATAGTATTTTCTACATTGTGGTATAATCATGTTTACTCAAGTAAAGAAACTCAAAGTTTAAGACAGAGTTACTAAGAAAAATATATTTATATATATATATTACTGTTACGAGTCAACAAATGGTAAAAAGCTTATATGTAGAATATAACATTCATTTTTTTTTGAATAAGCTTTAATAAAAGTTGGACAGTAATCATTGTTGTGAGATTTATTCTGCCTTGTTTAAGTTTATCATTTTATGACTTTATAACTTTATAACCCAGTTTAAAACATTTGTTAGAGAAGTTACCAAATGTAATAAATTACATTAATTTAATGAATTAACTAAAATAGTTACATCACTTAATCTGTGACCTTTTTCATTTCTAAATTAACCTTCCACTGCTGGTTTTTGCTCATAAAAATATAAACACAAAAAAAGGGATAAACATTTTATACTATATATATATATATTTTTTTTTTTTTTTTATTTTTTTTTATTATTCCTGTCAAACATATTCAGTATAAAATGCTCCTAAGCAGGAAATGTATCCCACAATTCACTGCAACACAAAGTTCAGGTCAGACAGAAGTGAGACGATGTTTAAATGGTGAAAGTGAAGTTTGTGCATCTTCTGCTTTTGTCTTTTTTACATCTGACTCACTTCTATTCTATAAATGATTCCTCAAAGTCTTGTTTCCTCAAAACAAGAGAATGAAATCTGCCAATGCAGTCAAAGTACTTCAACTTGTTTCCAACAGAAATAAGACTTTTGTTGAGATTTTTCACAAGAATGTAAGATGTGTGTCTGGAAATAAGAGAAAGATGATCTTCACCGGAAGACGGATGAAATATTCTAAAATAAAATAAAATAAAATAAAATAAAATAAAATAAAATAAAATAAAATAAAATAAAATAAAATAAAATAAAATAAAATAAAAAAATAAAATGATAAAATAAAATATGATAAAATAAAATAAAATAAAATAGAAATGTAATAAAATAAAATATAATGTACCTACACTTGAAAGGGAAAAAAAGGAAAAAGTTTTAATAAGGAATTCTTGTTATCAGTTGAACGATGTCTGACTGTATTTTGAACTTTTCACTTTGACGCTGATTTTCCACACAAAAGATTTCAGAGGCAGAACTTCCTTCTTTTTATTTTGGGCTGTTTCATTTCAGTTTTTCTTGAAACTCTTGTTGATGAAACTCAAGAAAAACAAACCGGTCCGTTGTCAGCAGTGAAGTGAGTCAGTAAAATGTCATTATATGATGTTATATACAGAGAGGAAACATTTGAACATCACCTCCACGGCCATCTCAGAAAACTTCTCTCCGGCGTCTCTGACGACGTCTCCCAGTCTGAAGATGGGACACAAAGGGTCTTTGTCTCTCTGGCAGCTCTTCAGGTAGCCTTCGTTCATCTCCGGGAGGATGTTCCTCCTGGAAAAGGAAAGAAAAACAAAAGAAAAACAGACGCTTTATTTTACATTTTTTGAAATGTCATCAGTCTGTTTTTCAGCCCAATCTGAATCTACACACTCACAGACTTTGAGTTCCTTCAAAATCTATGAGGGTTTAGTTTTTTGTTACGATGTCAAATCATCAAGTGTTGGGTTTTTTTCATAACCAATTCTGCAGACTTTGCTTAAGGGAATTACCCAGAATTCATAGCGTTGTGGCGTTAAACACGGGGTTACCAGGGGGAGAAAAAAAGGTAAACAAAGAGGACGACACATTTGTGTTCAGACTGGAGAACAAATGGAACATAAAAACACATGAAATCACATTTATTCATTAAACGTCTCATTTTGTTAATTTCTTTACTTATTAAACGAGAATAAAAAAAATGCGGGAAAATAAATAATCTATACAAAAATAAAAAGAATCTCTGTGATAAATGTGACAAGACAAAACATGACAGTAATACAGTAATTAAAACCACAAAGAGAGGAGAAAAAACACTACTTTGTTGAAATAATAATATATATGAAAGGGTTTCTTAAGGGTTCTAGAAATATGTAGAAAGAGTAAAGCATCACATAAAGACGTCTCACCGGGTGAAGTTGAACGCTGGGAAGCGGATGTTGTTTTTGATGAGGACCGTGAAGTTCTCAGCTGCTGCTAACATAGCAGGTCTGTAACATGGGGAATAAAAATATATATTATACACTAAAGTCAATACGATAAGTTTTAATAACTCAAATTCACAGTACCTCCATCATAGTGAGACTCAAAAACATGTAAGAGACAGTTAAATAAACTTTAAAAGGTTTATAAGAACTATTAAACCACTTTTCACGAACTGCTCAGCAGCAATTAACAGATAGACTCAGTCAGAGATAAGCTGGTTAACAAACTGGAGCATTTAGCAGCTAAAGAAGAGCTGGTGGAGACCAAAAACAGAGCTAAAAGACGCACGCTCATCAGCTGACAAAAACACGGAGACTCCTAATGAATCAGTTCTAAGTTTAAATATGCAAATTAGGTATTATCTTATTATTAAATATGTGGTTACTTCATACATTTCCAGAACATGGAAAATGTGAGTATTGGATAAAGCCAGGTCCAAGATTCTTTGACATTTTACGGTCAGAGCTTTTTACAGAGGGAATCAAATAAAAAAGAATCCTCCATGTTTTCAGTAATACAATGTTGTATAAATATATAAATCAGACTATGAATGATTTATGAACAAACCCCTCTGTAGAAATGTTTGTATTACAAATTTTCTGAAATGTTGTGTTTAAATATGCAAATGAGGCATTATCTAATGGTAACTTTGGGTGAATTTAGGAGAAAACTAAAGATGCAAATAGACAAAATAGTAAAATAAATGTTTTCTTTCGACTATTCTGAAATAAAAAATGTTATAGGAGCAAAATACATACAATTTCCAAATTTATCAGTGAATGAAAAACAATGTTTTTGCGTGAAAAGTCTCATCATGGCAGGAAGTAAAAAAAAAAGATGTTAGTTTCCATCGACTTGTATGTTTTCGTGTGTTGTTTTTTTTCCCCCCAATAAGGAACAAGTTGAAAAAAAAGCGTTTTTAGTTATTCTTCTTTAATGCTAAGTTCTTTTGGGGGTTTTGTGTCATGATACTAATTTGAGTTGTTGTGGTTTTAAATTCCTATAAAAATCAAATTAAACTTAAATGTGATGATGTTTCAACGTTTTGTTCGAGACTTGTTTCTGCTGCCCCCAAGTGGCCAAAAAGTGTTATTGCAGGTTAATGTTAACTTTTGACCCATTGATGCCTCAAAATTTATTTTCCAGAAGTGAAAAATTCCAGATCTGACAACGAAACATCAGAGTTCACCTCGGAGGGTTGGTCCTGGCTTCCACCGGACACCACGCAGAAACCTCGCAGGTTTTCTTCAACACCCCAAACCTCAGACACGATCCCGTCTTGATTCCTGCAGCGATAAAACAGAAACAGAGCTGCTGAGTTCAGTCTGATTCTGTCACAGCTTTAGTTTAGCAGAGAGCCTCATGTCTGAAAGGTTAAACTACAACACCTGAACGTTACATTCCTCTGCTGCGACGGCAGAGAAGTGAGAAAAAACATCCTCATTCCAAAACCCAAAGTCACAAAATGATTCCTCTGCACGTCTGAATGAGTCGGTTTCATCAGTTAGAAGAAGCAAGTAAAGCCTCCAAAACCAGGCCTGTAATCATCAGTTCTGGGGTGAAGAGGAATCTGGCTCCAGATCAACTTCATGCAGCTTAGAAAGTACATTTACTCAAGTAAGATAAGATAAGATAATCCTTTAAGTACTGTGCTGATGTACAAGTCCGATGTACTTGTACTTGAAACCTCTGTTCTGCTGCTACTTTCTCCTTCTCAGATACAAATAATGGACTTTTTACTCCACTGCAGGTGTTTCTTTCCTCCTCTCTTTTCTTTTTCTCTCTCTCCTCCTCTCTCCTGCTCTCCTCCTCTCCTCTCCTATCATCTCTCCTCCCTCCTCCTCCTTCTCCTCCTCCTCTCCTCTCTATTTCTCTCCTCCTCTTCCTCTCCTCTCTCCTATCCTCCTCTCTCCTCCTCTCCCCTCCTCCTCTTTCTCTTCTCTTCTCTTCCTTCCCTCCTCTCTCCTCCCTCTTTTTCTACTCCCTCCTCTCTCCTCCTCCTCCTCCTCCTCCCTCCTCCTCTCCCCTGCCCTCTCTTCCCTCCTCTTCTCCTCCTCCTCTCCTTTTTACTCCTCTTTCCTCCATTCATCTTTACTCCTCTCATTTCTTTTTCCCCTCTCTCCTACTCTCCTCCCTCCTCCTCTATTTCTCTCCTCCTCTTCCTCTCATCTCTCCTCCTCCTCCCTCCCCTCCTCTCTCCTCCTCTCCTCTCTCCCTCCTCTCCTCTCCTCCCTCCTCCCTCCCTCCTCTTTTCTCCTCTCCTCCCTCCCTCCCTCTCCTCCCTCCCTTCTACTCCTCCTCCTCCTCCTCCTCCTCCTCCTCCTCTCTCCTCCTCCATTTTTAAAAATGAAAAGCGTTCTGTCGACCACCTGATCCATTACTGGACTGATGGTTTCAGCTTTACTCAGGTTACTGTTCTGTAATGTTTCCTGGAGGCTCTATCGACCCGTCCACAGTGAAACCCGGAACACAAACAGCTTAAAGAGGTGAAAACCCTCCGACGCTCCCTGAAGGCAGCGTTTCTGTGGCCTTAAAGCAGGAGAGGAGCGAGTACCGTGGCTCTGCTGGTCCCAGCCTCCTCTCTCACAGTCCTCATCGCGGAGACACAACCCGCCCTTCTTAGGAACCTGGAACAGAAACACTGCTGCAGCATCAGAACACTCCTCCTCACTGCTGCTTCATTATTAATGATGATGATGATGATGACGAAGGACGAGCACCTCGGGACATTTCCCCTGCTTCTGGTTCTTCGTCACGATGACGTTGGTCACCACAAAGAAGGAGTTTTTCTCCTGAAACGAACAAACAAAATTAAACATCTTTAACTTTTTCACTTGAGGACCAGGAGGTTCCAGGAGGTTCCAGGAGGTTCCAGGAGGTTCCTGGTTCTTACCTGTGAGGGGCCGCTGTAGTCCACCACATCCCAGACCACGTCCCCGACCCCGGGCAGGTGGGCCTGAGCTACACCCTTCACCTTGGTGGTGACGGAGCTCACCACCAGGTCAAACTCCTGGTAATTCCTGTTCCACAACACCATGATGCTGCAGGGAAATGAATCACACAAAACACAAAACACAATTAACTCGGCTTTTTTAAGGTCACCAGTTTTGTTTATTCCTTTAACCCAACAGCTTTTTTCTTTTATGCAAATCCAGATGATATCGCTCTTCAACATTTGATTTATTTCATTAACTTAAATGACTCATTTTTCATTCATAAACAAAAATTCTGTAATTCGTTCTCTAAGTTTCTACACTTTCTCTTCAAATTAAACGCTTTTTCTTTGCGTATATTTTTGTTTAAATTATATAAACAGAGAAAAGCAGCAAATCTTCACACTACAGAAGAGACAAACAGAAGATTTCTGTCATTTTTGCTTAAAAAACGTCTTCAATTATAAATGTTTTCTCATAATTCAGGGGTTGCAGATTCATTTTCTGTCAATCAACTAATCATTTAATCAACTGATGGTCAGTTTTGACCGTTCAGTTTAAAAATATGTTTCTTTTGAGTCGCCCAGTATCCAGAAAAGTAACATTTTAAAGTAGAATGAAACAAAAACTAATGAAAAAATATATATTTTCTCATATTTTAAGATATATACAGAAAACAATGTTTACAGAACTGAAAGTAATATATTTTACATCACAACTTCAAGTCCCCATGAAGATGTAATAATAGTACTTTTAATGTCAAGTTAAGAAAATTATATCTTTAACATTATTTAATTAAGTTCACCAGAGTGAGTATTTTAAAATTATAAATAAATATATATATATATATATATATATATATATATATATATATAAATATATATATATAATATATATATATATATATATTTATATTTATATATATATATATTTATATTTATATAAATATATATAAATATATATATAAATATAATATATAAATATATAATATATATATATATATATATATATATATATATATATATATAATATTAAATATGACAGAGATCATTGTAAAATACAAAAAATAAAACACTTTTTACAGAGTATTTCTTCCACATACTCAGTTAAAAACTCACAGTACTTTATGGGATTATATATGAGTATAAAAGTAATAAGAAATACCGGAAATTATTTCACAATAAAAGCACTGGAGTACCAAAAAAAGGGGCTGTTCCTACAAAATAAAACACATTTGAATGATTTGCATTCAAACACTAATAAACAGCTTTACTGATCATCACTTAGTGTCATTTGTGGTTTATTTAACTTTAAAACAGCAGCTGCTCCTCTGCGCATGCGCGGTTCTGCAGGGAATCTGCGGGATCCACATGTGCGTTCACTCACCTGGTGAACAGCAGGATTGTTGCGTTCAGGGTCCACTTCAGAGACCCGAGCCGGACGCTCTGGATCCGGACCAGCTTGGTGGTTTCATACTGACAGAGGATCCTGCAGCCTGCCATCCTCCTGCGGTGGTTTAGTGGTCCTGGTCTGCGTTTCTTCACTGGAGGAGGATTCTCTGACTCATTTCTTCACTCTTCTTCCTGTGTGGAAGGTCACATGTGCAGAACCAGTGCCAACAACACACAGACTGAGTTCTGAGTCCAGAACCCAGTAAGAGAGCAGTGCTTCCAGCTCTGATCCTGCAGAATGAGCTTTAATCTGAGTGTTGCATGAGAAAAAATAGCAAATACTGGAATAAAAACATCTTAAATGTGCAACTTGAAGCACAACAGAATAACAGAAACATAGATTGTAAAATGACACTTCCTTTTTGAAACATGCTTTCACTTTTCTTTTTTTTTAAGAAAAACACATTCAATAAAGGCTTTTTTTATTGCTCATTTGCTTATTTATAATTCTTATTTTTTTTTACTATGTCTCTTGTTTGCACAATCCTCTGCTGCTGTAATCCTGTAAATTATCTTATCTTATTTTAGTTATTAATACCAAAAGGTACGTTCACACTTCACATAAACACAGAACATCTGATTGTTTTTAATCCACTGACAAGTTCAATAAAGTTTTATTCAAAAAAGAAGAGGGCCAGATCCTCAAAATTGTTTTGAAAAAAGGAAAAAGATGTTTTAATTTAAGAGAAAGTTTTTAGGGGTTGAGTGGTCCGGGTCTGCGTTTCTCCACTGGAGGAGGATTCTCTGACTCATTTCTTCACTCTTCTTCCTGTGTGGAAGGTCACATGTGCAGAACCAGTGCCAACAACACACAGACTGGGTTCTGAGTCCAGAACCCAGATAAGAGAGCAGTGCTTTCAGCTCTGATCCTGCAGAATGAGCTTTAATCTGAGAAAAAATAGCAAATACTGGAATAAAAACATCTTAAATGTGCAACTTGAAGCACAACAGAAACATTGTAATTTGGAAATGACACTTCCTTTTTGAAACATGCTTTCACTTTTCTTTTTTTTAAGAAAAACATTCAATAAAGGCTTTTTTTATTGCTCATTTGCTTATTTATAATACTTATTTTTGATTTTTTTTTTACTATGTCTCTTGTTTGCACAATCCTCTGCTGCTGTAATCCTGTAAATTATCTTATCTTATTTTAGTTATTAATACCAAAAGGTACGTTCACACTTCACATAAACACAGAACATCTGATTGTTTTTAATCCACTGACAAGTTCAATAAAGTTTTATTCAAAAAAGAAGAGGGCCAGATCCTCAAAATTGTTTTGAAAAAAGGAAAAAGATGTTTTAATTTAAGAGAAAGTTTTTAGGGGTTGAGTGGTCCGGGTCTGCGTTTCTCCACTGGAGGAGGATTCTCTGACTCATTTCTTCACTCTTCTTCCTGTGTGGAAGGTCACATGTGCAGAACCAGTGCCAACAACACACAGACTGGGTTCTGAGTCCAGAACCCAGATAAGAGAGCAGTGCTTCCAGCTCTGATCCTGCAGAATGAGCTTTAATCTGAGTGTTGCATGAGGAAAAATAGTAAATACTGGAATAAAAACATCTTAAATGTGCAACTTGAAGCACAACAGAATAACAGAAACATAGATTGTAATTTGGAAATGACACTTCCTTTTTGAAACATGCTTTCACTTTTCTTTTTTTTAAGAAAAACATTCAATAAAGGCTTTTTTTATTGCTCATTTGCTTATTTATAATTACTTTTTTTTTTTACTATGTCTCTTGTTTGCACTATCCTCTCTGCTGCTGTAATCCTGTAAATTATCTTATCTTATCTTAGTTATTAATACCAAAACGTACGTTCACACTTCACATAAACACAGAACATCTGATTGTTTTTAATCCACTGACAAGTTCAATAAAGTTTTATTCAAAAAAGAAGAGGGCCAGATCCTCAAAATTGTTTTGAAAAAAGGAAAAAGATGTTTTAATTTAAGAGAAAGTGAGACAATCTGTCAAAAATAAGTTTTAAAGTAAAATATTAATCTGATAAAATGAAAACAAGAAGTTTTTAATGGATCTTATAATGTTGAAAGGAAAAAGACAGTTTTACATAATAGAAAGTCAAACAATCTGATGTTTCTGTTCTGCAGCAAAGTTCAGTTTTTTAGTAGAAACATTACTCTGATAATATTAAGACAATAAGTTTTTAATGGATCTTTTGACAGCAGCCATGTTGGGAAATATGATCACTGATCGATCCATTAGTGAATTAATCAAACTTAACTTCAAATGAAACAAATTTCGGTCCCAAATCTAAAATGAGACATGAAAATATCAAAATCATGTGTCATTAGTAACTCTTTCAAATAAACAATCTTTATTTATTTAATTTTTTCATGGAAAAGTGGGTGAAAAATGTGTTTTTGGTCAAAACTGTGACCTGTAGGATAATGTGGAGACATCTATTGACTGATTTAAAAATTGTTTTACTAGTATGCAGTCACCAAAAGTCTTATACACACACACACACACACACACACACACACATATATATATACACTAAACATATATATATATATATATATACACAAACATCCGACATAAATGTAAATTGCTTCAACTTTGGAATAGACTTGTGAATATGTCTGATCAGAGAGTCTTTCATTTTTCAGAACAGGTTACTTTGTAATATTCAGGATATTAGGACCAAACTGTTTCTTATGCATAAAGAAAAATGGTCAGATGACATATGGTGTAAACCAAAGTTACGAACTTATTGTCTCATAAAGAATAACTATAATGCAGAACTTTATGTTAAGTTCAACTTAGGACAGAACCTGTTTGTTGTGAGAGCTCGGTGAAATTGAAAATGAGGTGCACTTTTTGTTTTACTGTCCTGTCTACGAGGACATAAGGGATGTCCTCTTCAGTAAAATGACTTCCATTTATGTTGATTTCTTTTGGCTGGATGATTGTGTTTTAGGAAAGGAACCTTCTTTGTAGCAGATTGTATTTGCCAGGCCCGGGAGAGAAGAAAGTTCTGTTTAAGATGGAGCGATGAAGCAACCGCTGTTTTGTAATCAGATGTGACCTGATGAGATGTGGATCCACTGCAGCTGTACTGTTGGTGTCTAGTAAACCCATGAGGGCTGGGCACGTTCTGTGACATGAAAAAAAAAAAAAATCTATCTATCTATCTATCTATCTATCTATCTATCTATCTATCTATCTATCTATCTATCTATCTATCTATCTATCTATCTATACATATATATATATGAAGAATTTAGAAGTTAGTGTTGAAATACAAATTTTGATGCACAGGAAGTAGACAAACAAGTTATTTAACAATAAAACGTCTTGAGTCTAGATTTCCTGCTTTTCTCTGTCTTGTGTCTTTTTAAATATAATATCTACATAAATCTTATATATATTTTAACCTGTTTCACAGACAAAACAAGCACTTCAGTTCATTGATAAAAAACAACAACTAATGGTTGTTTTCATCAGTTGCAGCCGTAAAAGGAGATTTACAGTAAATGTGTTTTTTGTATGGAGAACATTCCACCACACTACTCAGACTCAGAGTAGATGGAACTGTTTTCCTCACCGTGGATGTACAGAAAATCTGGTATTCCATCTGTATTTTTTTCCGATCTCATTGAGATAAAGAGCTTCTTGTTTCAGGAACAACAGAGGATTCTGTGATGAAAACTGACGTGAGAAAACAAAGAGCGACTCTGCAGAGAGTCATGTGTGCAGAGACGGAATGTTAACGAGGACGTTCGACTGTTTCATTTTATGCAGCTGAATACTTTCCTCCAACACATTTATTTGTTTTGGTTGACACGCTGCACGTTACTCTACTATGGTTGTTTGTAGTTCTGCTTAAAGGTCAATTTATAAAATGTAAAATATTCTCAATGGAGCAATTTTTTCATTTGAATAATAAATCATAATTTTGAATGAAGGGCTTTTACTTTTCATGTTTTTTATTTCAAAGGTAAAATTCACCCCCTTTTTATTTTGATGTCTTATCAGTGTTGATAGAACTACAGGATGATGTACTGGAAGAACTACAGAAGAACTACAGGAAGAACTACAGGAAGAACTACAGAAGAACTACAGGAAGAACTACAGGAAGAACTATGGGAAGAACTACGGGAAGAACTACAGGAGAACTACAGGAAGAACTACAGGAAGAACTACAGAAGAACTACAGGAAGAACTACAGGTAGAACTATGGGAAGAACTACAGGAAGAACTACAGGAAGAACTACAGGAAGAACTACAGAAGAACTACAGGAAGAACTACAGGAAGAACTACAGGAAGAACTACAGGAAGAACTACAGGTAGAACTATGGGAAGAACTACAGGAAGAACTACAGGAAGAACTACAGGAAGAACTACAGGACGATGTACTGGAAGAACTACAGGAAAAACTACAGGAAGAACTACAGGTTGATGTAAAGGAAGAACTATGAAGAACTACAGGAAGAACTATGGATGATGAATACAGGAAGAACTATGAACTACAGGAAGAACTATGTGAAGAACTACAGGAAGAACTACAGGAAGATGTACTGGATGAAATATTGGGAAGAAGCAGTTTTAAAAGTTAGCTTAATGTTTAAAAAAAATGGACACAGTTGTTTATTTATGTAAACTTTTGATGCATCACTTTAATATCTTTGGTATGGGGGTCATGAATGTGCATTTATTCATGACACACATCTGATACACAATAACACACATTTGTCCTCAGTTGTCCTGATGAAGATTTCCAGCTGAAGTTTCCAATTTGTCCTTCGATCAAAACTTTTGGCATGAAAACATGTTTTTTTTGGTTAATGAATCAAGGTATGTTTGATTTATCAACCTATATCAGATAATCACATTTAATATGTTTACACAATATCACCATACAAAAGGTGAATTTAAAAGTGAATTTGAGATCATTTGTCGGCCTTGTGATCCGTTTCCACTCAGCTGAAGAGCTTCTTAAACTTTTGTTTGAGCATCTCCAGCTCGTCGCTGCTCTTCATCTTCTCCATCAGGCCGCTCACCGCCATGATCGCCTCGTGACCTTCATCAAACAGCTTCTCACCGATGGCCTTCTTCACTCGATCCCTCCAGGCGCTCAGCTTGGGACGGCCTACGAACACGTCCACGCCGGCTCCAACCGGCTGAGAAACACACACACGCAACAAACACACAACCTCAGAACACACACGTTTTACACAAACATTACAATGAACATGAAAAGTCTTTAGCGAGGTCACTGAACTCGGGAAGTCATTTTTCATATCAAATAATAATATCAAATAAATATATAATAACTATTTTATCATTATTTATTCTATGCTCCCTCAGGGATGTTGTTTTCATATTTTCGTATAATATAATTTATTATAATAACATCATTTTCATATAATAAAATAAATATATATATTTTAGTTATTTTAATTAAAGCGATTTAGTTCTGCACTTCCATAAAGTTGGGGGAACTTTCAAACTAACTTGTTTAATGACATAATAATGATAAAATACATCTTGTTTAATATTCTGAATCACAGTTATAAAGTGCTCGACAGTTTGACGAACCATAATAAGGTAAAAAAAAAACAGATACAAGTTTATAAATGAAATTTTAAAAAAAGTAACAAGAAAAAAAATCAATATTTTTATTTTTTTATTTTAAATTGAAAAGTACAAAAATATTTTTTGTATTTTATAAAAGCTAACAGAGTTTGCCGTCATTGCGTATTCTGGCCATTGTAAGTATACTTTTTTTTATACTTACTTAAATTTGAAAAATTAGGTTAAGGTTAGAACAAAAACAAAAATCAATAAAAAGCTATTTTCAAAAGTCTGTTTTCTATGTATTTCAATGGTTACAGAGTTTTCTACAATGGCGTAAAAAAAAAATTCTTTGAGATTATAAAGTCATGCATTTGTGATCAAAAACACAATAGTGTTCTCATTTTTAACATGAGCCGCCTGCTGCAAAACGTATTAATTACATCAATATTTAATTAGGCTCATAAAAGAACAGAGAAAATGAGAGAAAACATGTTTATGTATCTATCAGGACCTTCGGGGCCACCGTATTGTGCATAAAGTGATGAATAAAACTGATTTATTTCCACAAGAATAAATCCCTTTTCCTGTGAAATCATGATCAAACAGTTACAGCTGTAGAATAAGTAGTAGAAGTTGTACAAACAGTAGTACTAGTAGTAGTAGAACTAGTGGTAGTAGGAAGAGTTTTACCTGCATGATCTCAACGATGGCCACCAGATCAGCCAGAGAGATCTTGTCTCCGATGATGAACGGTTTGCTCTGCAGGAATTTCTCCTCCAGCATCTGGAGCGACTGATTCAGATCCTCCACGGCGGCAGACATCTTCTCCTTCGGGACCTCGGAGCCCATGATGATGGGAAACATGGACTGCAAAGATCAAACAGATCAAACAGATCAACCAGATCAGAGTTAGATTATATCAAAGTCTGTAGAAAAGCTGAAGCTAAACTGCAGCGCAGGATTAAAGGTGTAAGAAGAAGGTGAAGTTATAGGAATAGATGGAAAAGTGGTGATGTGTTTAAATTTGTAATAATGTCATGGAAAAGTAGAATAGAATGAAAGAATATAAATATTTAAAAAGCTGCCTAAATGAGTAAGAAGATGGTGAATACCGATTATGTATCAAATATGTTCATATTAAAAAAATGTATTTTAAGGCTGCTGCCTCACGTCATTGCTGGCTTTAAAAGATGATTTATACGAACTGTGTTTGAAAGATGTGGAATGATTTAAGGGATCTAGAAAAGCTGATGATTCACTTCATTGCTGGTCTTAAAGTGTGAAAAGAAGGTGAAGTGGTTGGAATAGATGGAAAAATGGGAATTAATTCATAAGAATGTCATAAAAAAGTTGAATTATATCAATATTGAATTGAATATGTGGCATATTTTAAGTTGTTCTTTCATTAAAGGCTGATGCTTCACTGTCCTGCTGGTAATAAAAGTTTAATTATATCAATAATGTGAGAAAGATGAGGAATATTTCAAAGTCTGTAGAAAAGCTGAAGCTAAACTGCATCTCAGAATCTATGAATGAGATAAAATAAGATAAAATAAGATAAAATAATCCTTTATTAGTCCCGCAGCGGGGAAATCTACAGGATTTACAGCAGCAGAGAGGATAGTGCAAAACAAGATAAAAAACAAGAATTATAAATAAGCAAATAAGCAGTAAAAACAGTAAAGAATATTAAATAATTTAAAAAAAAAAATCCACAGTAACTAAAATATTATGAATGTGATGGAAAAGTAGAATAAAATGAAAAAATGCCAAAAAAAGATGGGAAATATTATAATAATTATTTAAATGCTGCCTAAATGAGCATATGAACTTCATGGAAAAGTTGAATTATATCAATGATGTATTGAAGATGTGGCATATTACATTTTTTTTTTTAAAGGCTGACACTTCTACTAAATCTGTCCTGCTGGTAATAAGAGTTAAGTTCTATCAATAATGGGAGAAAGATGAGGAATATTTCAAAGTCTGTGGAAAAGCTGAAGCTAAACTGCATTTCTGGCCTAAATGTGGAGGAAGAAGGTGAAGAAGTAGAACAGTTGGAAACGTAAGAAATGGGTTTAATTCTTGTGATTGCCTTTTGAAAGTTAAATAATACCAAAGAAAAGTAAATATCAAGAAATTCAGAAATTCATAATGTAATGAAAGTAACTTTAACATAAGAAGGAGGAAGAAAGTATTGATTATTATATAAATAAAGTTACTCCAGTTTGAAGCGATGAACTGTGTTTGTATATGTTTATGTATATATGTATATATGTGTAAATATGTATAAATATATTTATTTATGTATATATACATACATACATACATATACATATTTATATATGTATATGTATGTATATATATGTTTGTAAACATACACACATATACGTATATATATATATATATATATATATATATGGAATATGTATATATATATATATATGTATATATACATATATGTATATATTTTTTATTATCTACCACATTTTAATCAAATTGTTTTTTGACAAAAAAACACAATTTATTTCATTTTTCCTTTTTAATCATATTTTCTTTCCTAAATGATGCATCAACTCTTCACATGAATGTATTCTATTATTTTCTATTTACAACACAAACAAACTGTCATCTGTGCTTCTCGTCTGTGAAGTGTGTGTGTGTGTGTGTGTGTGTGTGTGTGTGTGTGTGTGTGTGTGTGTGTGTGTGTGTGTGTGTGTGTGTGTGTGTGTGTGTGTGTGTGTGTGTGTGTTACCTTGAGCAGGAAGACCTTTGACCCGTGAGCTCTGAGGTTCATGTGCTGCCAGGACAGGTACTCGTTGACTCGAGCTCTCTGCTGCAGCTCAGCGGGGAACCAGTGATCCGCCACCGAGGAGGCGTGTTTCTGCACCAGGTACTTCAGGATGGCCGTGCTGCCACACAGACGGAGTCAACGAGAAAGGTTTATGAAACCGTTTCACCTCATCAGTGTCCATCCCCACTGAATATATATATAATCAAAGAGTATGAACCACAACGACAGTCTATAGGAACCATTACTGCAGCTCTGTCTCCCTCATTTCCTGTCATCTTTCAACTAATAAAGATCTTAAATAAAAATATTTATATATACAGAACCAGTCAAAAGTTTGGACACACCTTCTCATTCAATGGTTTTTCTACATTGTAGATTAATATTGAAGACATCCAAACTATGAAGGAACACATATGGAATTATGTGGTAAACAAACAAATGCTCAACAAACCAGAATATGTTTTATATTTTAGATTCTTCAAAGTAGTTGAATGAGAAGGTGTGTCCAAACTTTTGACTGGTACTGTATATATATATAATATATATATATATATATATATATATATAGCTTCTTTAAAAGACATTTGAACAGTGAATTCAACTTCTTTGGCCCCCAAAACACATTTCAACCCTCCAAGCTACTCAGTTTTAAATTATTTTTTTCATTTATTATGCAACAGATACTATTTTTCTACTTTAAAATGTGTGATGTGCAAATTTTCAGAACATCAATGTTGTCAAAACTGCAGATTTTGCATATTTTTACTTTTTTTTATTGTGATGATGTCAGAAAAAAGCTTTTCTAAGACACAAGTAGATTGAAGGAAAAAGGCTGGAGTCAGGACAGAGTGATTGAGGGATACTAGTGATGTTTAGAAGGGTGGTTGTTTGAGGTTCTTCTACATAGTCAGTGTATTAAAAAAGTAAAGTTCTGCTGTGGACGTATTTTAGAAACCTAAAAGAATCAATATCAGTTTAAGTGAACGTTATATTTAGAATATTTTCACCTCTTTTCCTTGCTGTCAGACAGACCTTAATGACAAGGAACTGAAGCCGTTATATACCAGACTCCATTGACAAAAACAGTAATTTTCCCTCTCAGAACACAGGAGCTGCTGCTCTATCACTGCCTCTATATATTGGTTTGTTTGTATTATTGAGTGACTTTGTTGTTTTGGAGAATAAGTTCAGATTCACCAAAGTCACACAATAACATAAACTAACTAACCGACATAAGCAGCAGTAGACCAGAAACTCCTGTGTTCTGTGAGCATAAAATTACTGTTTTTGTCAATGGAGTCTGTCTGACAGCAAGGAAAAGAGGTGAAAATATTCTAAATATGACGTTCACATAAACTGATATTGATTCTTTTAGGTTTCTAAAGTACGTCCACAGCAGTACATAATATCTCCTCATACTTCTAAAACTCTTCCTCCTACTGGTGTCTGAAATATGAGCTGATGGACTGATCAGACTATAAACTCACTCCAGAGTCCATAAATATCAGCATCAACTCTTAAAACTGTATCTGATCATTTGTGAACGTGAGAGAGGGAAGTCATCGTCACACCTCTCCGTCAGGACGAAGCTCCCGTCCTTCATCACGGGAACCTTCCTGATGATGCTGAGTTGACCGAACTCATCGGTGTACTGTTGCCCTGAGACACACACACACACACACACACACACACACACACACACACACACACACACACACACACACACACACACACACACACACACACACACACACACACACAGACAGACGAGAAGCACAGATGACAGTTTGTTTGTGTTGGCATGTAAATAATAATAGAATACATTCATGTGAAGAGTTGATGCATCATTTAGGAAAGAAAATATGATTAAAAAGGAAAAATGAAATAAATTGTGTTTTTTTGTCAAAAAACAATTTGATTAAAATGTGGTAGATAATAAAAATATATACATATATGTATATATACATATATATATATATATTCCTATATATGCATATATATATATATATATATATATATATATACGTATATGTGTGTATGTTTACAAACATATATATACATACATACATATATATAATATGTATATGTATGTATATATATATACATAAATAAATATATTTATACATATTTACACATATATACATATAACATAAACATATATACATATATATATACATACATACATACATACATACATATATATATACATACATATATACATATACATACATATATATACATATATATATATATATATATATATATATATATATATATATATATATATATATATATACACTTTAAAGACACACATATTCAAGTATCGAGAATACATTTTTCTGAGTTTGTTCCTGAACACATCAGCTACATGTGAATCATAAATGTCGACTGGATCAATAAAACCATGTAACAGCCTTTAGAACAGACGTATTGATCAGAATCAATAAGACAGAAATACATTGAAGGTGGTGGCGTTGAATAAAATATGAAAAACATGAAATGATTGTGTTCTGTTAATGTTTGTTTTACTCCCTCTCCCATTTCCCTCCTCCTCCTCCTCCTCCTCCCCTCCTCTTCTGCTCTCACACCTCTCCCTCCTTGTATTTTTCTTTCCCCAGCACCTCTCTGTCCTACTCAATCACCTCAGGGACGCAGAAATGTTTTATCTGGACTAGGAGTGGCTAGATAACTTGGCTCCTCCTCCTCTGTGGATGTCAGCTTTCTGGGTGAAATGTGAAAATGTAAACTGATAGCCCCGAGGAGGAGGAGGAGGAGGAGGAGGAGGAGGAGGAAGAGGAGGGCTTTTATTTGCTTCGTGTTTACAGAACAAGTTCAAGGCCCTTCTCTTCTTGTGCAAAATGTTGCACAAACGTATCTTGGCAGGTTTCTAAAGGCTTCATCTTATGCAACAAGGTCAAAGTTTGCAAGTCATAAAACTTTTGAAAACTTTTGCAAAAACATCTGCTAACTTTGTGTCCACTTCCAAAAAACAGCTTTAAATGCAGCGTGTGAGATTTTACAACAACAAATCAGACATGCATGCATTAAAAAACAGTTTGTTTGTATCCATGTGTGAAGGTTTACCTTTGGAGATCTCCACCAGCTTCACCTCAAAGGGAATCCCCACCGCTTTGGCGAACAGGAAGACGGATCGGCAGGGCTGTGAGTGCAGGTCCAGATAGAGCTCCATCGTTCTTCAGTCCTCAGTCCTCTCCCGTCCTAAAGAGACTGTTGTCTGCTGTCTGCAGAGCTCCTCCTCCTCCTCCTCCTCCTCCTCCTCCTCTCTCTGTTTGGATGCCTGTGAGAGTCTGGCTGCTTTCTAAACGGTGGCGACAGTTCAAAGTAGAGCGGGCCGTCGTGGTTGAGCAGTCCGACCTTTGACCTCAAGCCTGGTGGAAACATTTTGTAAAAACACAGTGCTGAGCTTATCACATTTTGTTTTATCTGCTTTTTATCTCCTTTCAGTGGATACGGGGGTTTGGCTTACAGTCCGTGATCACATGACAAAGATATTTTCTTAAAGGCGTTATTCTCTTTATCGTTGTTTGATTCTAAGGACAAGGCACATTAATAAATTCTTTTTCATCTGTAGTCCCTAGACAGATGTTACAAAGTCACCCCTAAAAACAGAATATAATAATAAGAAAACAATAATAAAAGAGAGAATATTAATATATATATATAAAAATACAAATATGAATATATATAAAAAACAGGTTTGAAGTGAGTAATTAGAAAGCTAGTTGTGGGAAAGAATAACAGTCATCTCTTTTTCTTTTTGCCCTTTCTACTTTATTTTGATAGTGAGAGGGAGAGAGTAGGATGACATGCAGCAAACGGCCCTGGTCTGGACTCAAACCCCCGGCCCCAGCAGTAATGACTCAGTTTCCTACGCTGACTGGATCTGGTTCAGCGGAATGCAGAGGTGGAGGCCTCCGGATCACAGCTGGTTGTCTTTTCACTGCGGAGTTTCCTGAGGGACGGACAGAGAGACAAAAGAAACAGAATAAAACAATAAACTGTGAATAAGAAGTGGACGTGGTCATCGTGTCGACACCAATCATTTTGTGGTCCGCTGTTTGGAAGCCTTGAGCCCGTCGCCATCTTGTTTTTTTGCAACCAATGAACAGAAGTAACCATATTGTGACTGAGGAGGAGTGACGTAGAGACTCTGCTTTATGGTCTGTTTGACTCTAAATGGAGCATCATTTACTAAATGAACATCATGCTGTATTGAAGAAGACTTGAAACTAGAGATTGAGACCATAAACTCATGTTTACAATGTTTACTGAGGGAATAAATCAAGAGAGAAGTAGAGTCATTTTCTCATAGACTTCTATACAACCAGAGGAGTCGCCCCCTGGTGGACAGGAGAGAGAATGCAGCTTTAAGACATGAAGCATCGGCTTCACTCGGCCGAACTGGAGGTTGCCGCCTGGTCAAATTGATTCAACAAAAACGAAATTCATGCAGATTCATTCTGAGTCATTTCCACAGTTTCTGCCACCTGATTGATTAAACTCCAATATTTACTCCCCTTTTTAGCTCTGACTTTGGTCTCCACCAACTTCTGAGAACTTTATCTCTGCTCTTGTTCGGCTCGTAAAGTGAGAAAAATAAAGTAAAAGTACACTCATTAAGCGGAACCACCCTTAATATATCTAGGTGGGCCTTTAACATTGTATTTTAATGGTTAATGCATAATCATTTTAATGTTGCAGCTATTATAGGTGGAGCTCATTTTAACTACTTTATATACTTAGTAATTAAAGTGTATAGTACTAAATAATACATCATAGTTTATTAGTTGATTAATATTTTGTATTAAGAACTTGAATCTGCAAAGAAGCCAAACTAGTAACTAATAATGATAAGCAAATGAAGTTAAAAGTACAATATTTCCCTCTGAGATATAGTGGACTAAAAGTATAAAGTAAAATAAAATGAAAATTCTCAGTAAAGTAGGCTACAAGTACTTCAAAATTGCACTTAAGTACATTCCACCACTGCTTCAACAAGAACACAAAGTTCTTCTTGCATCCAGCCTCTGAATGTTGCTCTCATAGGGAACCAGACTGGTGCATTTAACTTCTGGTTCCCAGGTCCAGTCCCCCTTTAGTCTCACAAACCCCTGTGGGAAACACTGAGTCGGTGTACAGTGGTGTTTCCAGCTGCCTCTTCTTGGCCTCGAACGCCGCTCTGCTGTGAGAATATTGTGATAACAGCTGATCTGGTCTGGTTCGGCCCGCTGAGCTGCTGTGAGGAAACAGCTGCAGCAGGAAACAGACACTTCTCCAGCGGGGAGAGATCCCAGGACCTGGCTGGTTTGGGGGTCAAAGGTCGGAGGTTTCTGTCCTCACCCGCTCTCCTCAGGTGAGTCGTTGGGGGCGGGGCCTAGACCCAGGGGGGCGGAGCTCTCCAGGATCTCCAGCAGCCTCAGCATCTTCCACTCTCTCTCTGACGATTCCTCCGAGACCTGCAGAGGACAGACGACATCAGAGCCTCAGTCATAAGAAATGATCTGTCTCTGTTTTATTGGGATGAAAACTAAAATATAATAATGTTCACATCACTGCATTATTTGACAAAACATGTATTGTAATGTTAATATTATAAATTATATTTAAAAGGTGAAAGCATGCATACAAAATTACAGTTAAAATACACTTTTTTAAATACTCCTTTATTTGTAAGTTTTTGATGTTTCCATTTTAAAAGACTCATATTCAAGAGCAAGAGTTTGTTCCTGAACACAACAGCTGCATCTGAATCATGCAAATGCAGACTGGATCATTAAACCTGTTTACAGCTTTTAGAACAGATGAATTGTTCAGAATAAATAAGCCAGAAGGTCATTTAAAGTGCCTACATCTTGGCAGTAAAATTGTTACTTTACTTCCACTTGTTCAGACTTGTGTTTCGGGTCAGAACATAAACAAAGATGCAGATTGCTGAATGTTAAGAGTGCTCTTAACTTTCAACTCGTCCTAGTTTGGATTTATGTAGAAAAGATAAGCAGTTGTTCAATTATTGCTTAAGCTATTTTTGTTGTAGAATTGTGAGGTATTTGAACTTTAATTGAGTATTTCTGTCATGTGCTACTTTATGCTGCCAATACGTTCAGTGTGATTCTTCTGCCTTTTGATACTGAAGAACGCTAAATTCGTCCAGAAGTTGAAATGCGAAACTTCTACTCGTAATTCAGTATTCTAAATTGTTTGATCATGTTTGATTTGCTAAAGATCTCTATTAAAGGATCTGAATACTTCTTCCACCGCTGGATGTTTGTCTGAACAGCAGGACGTGAATGTAACATCTGACCTTCCTGGATTAAAACTTATCACATTTAACAAAAAAAGAATAATGAATCCTCTTCCCTCTCTGGAAAACAGATGGTGATATTTAGGAGCAAAGAGTTGTTTTACCGTCAGGATGTGGCTGAAGAGGAGGAGTCCTTCCTGCTTGACTCCCTCCAGCTGCCTCCTCTTGATGCTCTTCCTCTGGACCTCCGTCCTCAGCTGATCTACCTCGGCTGTTTTCTGATCGATCTTCTTGGACGCTGAGGTCAGGAGCTGTCTGAAAACACAACAGAGACAATAACATATTATATATATATATATATATATATATATATATATATATATATATATATATATATATATATATATACATATATATATATATATATATATATATATATATATATATACATATATATATATATATATATATATATTTATCTATATCTCTATCTCTATATTATATATATATTCCACTTTTATTTAATTTTATGTTAATCCAGAGTTAAACATGGGGGTGTAGCTCAGTGGTAGAGCATTTGACTGCAGATCAAGAGGTCTCTGGTTCAATTCCAGGTGCTCCCTGCAGCAGCTTTATTAGGTTGTGTTCAGGGTATGAAATACCCAGTGGGACTTAACGGGTTCCTGTCTGCCCCAGCATCACAGTATTATTGTAATATACAGATTAAGGCAACTAGACTGCAAACACATCAAGGATGTCTTGGCTTCTTTGACCTGAGAGTGTCTTTCTTGGCCAGAATGCTCTTGTTGGCGGAGCTACGGTCCTTCAGCTCCGCCTTCAGCTGCTGTAACTCCTTCGTGGTCTGCTCCACCTCCTGAAGAAGAGAAGATGTCAACTGGAAAGTGTCTTAAACCTGCATTCTCCCTACTGTCCACCAGGGGGCGATTCTCACTTCAAGATAACCTAGTTCTGAGCAGTTTCATATTTGAACTATTTCCTTTCTCTGATTTTTGGAGGAAAAGTTGGACTGAGTAGCTTCTTCTCTGACTAAGTTTTGTTATTTTTTATCAGTTTTTTCATGTGTTTGCCTTCGGTTTGCTCTCCTGCTGCACGTTGGAAACCGGTGTGAACAGGAATATAAACTCATACTCCCAGAATGTAAATTAAAAAAACTACAATCGCTTTGCACAAGCTATTCTCTCACAGACACGGATTCAAAGACGTGACCGTGATGCTGTGTAGATGTGTGGGGGTATAGCTCAGTGGTAGAGCATTTGACTGCAGATCAAGAGGTCTCCAGTTCAAATCTGGATGCCCCCTAGTGGCTAAGTTATGCCTCTCTATCTTCTTACCGCCATGCAGGCGAAATTCTCCATGGTAACCTTCATCAGGTCTTTATTCAGCACGTCCTTCTCAAAGCAGAGATCCTGTTCTTGGTCTTCCATAACCTCTACCTCCTCGGGCAGAGCCACATTTTCCTTCAGCAGGAAAGGGAGCTGCTCCAGCCGCTCGCTGTGCTCCTTCCTCCCCGCCCGGAGAATCTGAGAGGTGTTCTTCTCAATGATGTCCTCCATATTTTCCTTCCCATCCGCAATCAGCCTGTTTGTTGTGACGACAGAAGAGGATCAGCATGAAACGTTTACCCTGAGGATCAAACATCTAACTCTGTCCTGGACTTTTACCTTTTCATGATCAGCTCGGTTTCCCCCTGCATTGTGTCGATGGCAGCTTTAAGATTTCCGATGTGACTGACCAGAGATTGCGTCAGAGTCTCCATGTCGGACTGCTGCTGCATCAGCAGGGTCACCTTCTCCTCCAGCTCCGGCAGCTTGGAGGAGTTTGTCGCTGAGGGGAAGAGAGGAACAGTAAACAAGGAAATGCTTCCCCCGAGTGTGTTTGGCCACCAGGGGGCGACTCCTCTGGTTGTATAGAAGTCTATGAGAAAATGACTCTACTTCTCTCTTGATTTATTCCCTCAGTAAACATTGTAAACATGAGTTTATGGTCTCAATCTCTAGTTTCAAGTCTTCTTCAATACAGCATGATGTTCGTTTAGACGACCACGTCCACTTCTTATATGCAGTCTATGATCTGAGGACATACAATTCTAATTTAACCCAACCAGTGAGAACCAGATGATCTGCTTTACCAATCCTGTTTTTGTTGTTTGTTTTTAAGGGGATTAAACTAAAGTCTCATTATCAATGTATTGATGATTTATTGATGTTACAGGTCCAATGAGATGAAAACATCTATTTTCTCCTCTGTCTCTGCATTGTCAAAAAACTGTCAAATGTTTAAGAAAGATTCATAGACTTGTCCATAAACAGAGGGACGAATGCATAGTCTTGATATTCACCCGAAAATTCAATTTTCTTTATACAGTACCAGTCAAAAGTTTGGACACACCTTCTCATTCAATGGTTTTTCTTTATTTTTTTTATTTTTTTTTCTACATTGCAGATTAATATTGAAGACATCCAAACTATGAAGGAACACATATGGAATTATGTGGTAAACAAACAAATGCTCAACAAACCAGAATATGTTTTATATTTTACATTCTTCAAAGTAGTTGAATGAGAAGGTGTGTCCACACTTTTGACTGGTACTGTATATAAAAATAATAATTAAGTGAATTGAATACAAAATGTTTAACTTAATATTGATTAAAAACAATATTACCATAACTTAAAGTACTGTGAACCTTTTCAGTTTTACAGTGAAATTTCCTAACTCCCTACTAATCATAATTGAATTGTCCGACTAAAAGCTATTTTTCGTAATTTTCTTAATCATTAAAGTTGTTTAAAATGTTTAGTTAATAATAAATATAGAAATAATAAATTGCATCATTAATTGTTTTCATTTCCCAAAGTGCAGTTTGAAGCCGCTCTTAAAGGCTAAAAGAGGAAAGTAATAAAAACATTCCATTGTCTCACCCATCATCTTGTTCTCTGAGTGAAGTTCATCCAGCCGCTGCTGCATCTCGATCATGGTCTGGCCGTGCTGCAGCTTCAGAGTCTTTCTGAGCTGTTTGTCCTCCAGCTGCTGGTTCTCCAGCTGCTCTTCCAGCTCGTCCTCCTTCTTCTCTTTGGCGACCACGAAGCGTTTCAGGTACTCAATGGTGTCCTTCTTGTCCTTCTCCAGAGCTCCGTACCGAGAGCTCAGGTCCTTGTTCTGTTTCTCCAGCTCGTCATATTTCAGATGACATCTGCAGGTTGAAAAGACATGTTTATATATGTGAAGATCTACTGAGATGTCTCTTGTTTGAAATAGAAATACTGCAATAACATGTTTTTTATTTCCACAAAATATTGTATTGTTTTTTGTATATATATATTATATATTAATATCTTTTTTTTAATCAAAATGTTTGATACACATCGTGTTATGATCTGCAAAAGAAGTGGAACAGAAACTGGGCTCAATTAAATTACCATTATCATTGGGAAATGTTACTCTGGACTCTAAAATATATTAAAAATAATAGACTTACTTAAATACTTAAATAGTGTTTGATATCTGTAACAATTACTCAAAGAATATTCTATTATATTCATTGTTTCAGCCACGTTTGAAGCAAACATTTGCAGGTTACAGCTTCTCCAATGTGAATATTTGTTGATTTTCTTCGTCATGTATGACAAAAATGTAATATTTTAGATATTTTGCACTGATGGTTTGATAAAACATACAACGTGAATACCCTGGGATGATTAAATCAGCATTTCTTTCACTATTATCTGACATTTATAGACAAAATAGTTGAGCAAGGAACTAATCAGCACATTAATGAAAATAGCAAATTGTCAATTGCAGCCCGAGCTGATAGACCACTTAACATGTCACCTACTATTAACTCTGTTTTTAGCTAGTTGGCTATATTGTTTGTATCATTGTACTGGATTTGTTTTTACAATTATCCGTTATAGTATTTTTCTGTAGTTACTTTTAAACTTTAATTCAGTATTTTTTGTGATGTAACATTGTAGCTAAGACACTAGCTTCCCGTATCATTGTTCTAATCATCATTATATTAAATATTTTGTTCATGAAACGTTTCAGTCTTACCTCTCCAACTGCTCCTCCAGATATTGAATTTGTATCAAATATAAAGACCTCTCTTTGTCCGAAGAATCGATTATATCTGCCATAGTTGTGTGTTTGTCTTTTTCCTGTATATGTTCCCGTTTTTCGAGTATCTAGGCTTTTTAAAATCCTTTTTAGGGAATTTTAAAAGAATATACTGTGAGAAACTAACCTCAACTTGTTGCTAGGGAACGCTGCCCTCAGTTCTAACCTTTAATAAAATAAAATAAAATAAAATAAAATAAAATAAAATGAAGAAAAATTAAATTAAATTAAATTCAAATTAATTCAAATTAATTAATTAATTAATTAAATTAATTAAATTAATTAAATTAATTAAATTAATTAAATATATAATGCCAATGGCAACTGTCATTAATATGATTTACAACAGAATTAAGAAATGTTTACTGAATTTCTAAAATTTAAATATTAATATAATATAATATAATAATATACAATATATCATATGACATAACATCCACATAACACGTTACATAAGTCCTATAAAGGAAATGGAAATTTAATTTGATCAGATCCTGGTAAAGGGCTTCAGAATTGAGGAATAAATAATGAACAAAATAATAATAATAATTAAATAATAAAAAAAAAAGTTGTGTGGATGATATAACAGATACATCACTATGACAACAGTTGGAGACACACTCAAAAACAAAAACACTAAAAACGACAAGACAACCTGTAAATCTGTAATTGCTCCGTTAATAGTCAAAGTCTGTTCTGCAAATGAACAAAGCAGCCAAGGTGACTGATCTAATTTCTATTTTCATATGCAGCAACATCCACTGGTGACTTGCGTGGGAACAGATTTGCATGCTGGGTATTTTTTCATTTCCTCTATAAGGGACTTTAAAGCATGTCATTCGGCTCCGAGGCCCCCCAGGAGAGAGAACGCAGCAGGGATCCGTCTCCGCCGGTTCCTTTTCCCCGCAGCAACCATGTTTGGATCTGCAGATGTGAAGCTGTGCGGCACCGCCCTCCTGCTGCTCCTGGGAGCGCTCGCCAACGTCTTCAACCTCGGGGTCACGCTGGTGCAGCAGTGGAGGTCCGGAGGCGCGAAAAAAACCGTTGCTGCCATCATCTGCCTCATCTCCCTGGGCAACGTCCTGCTGCAGATCTCCACCTTCGTCCTGGCGGCGTCCGTCTGGGCCGGGGCGCTCTGCGGGCCGGACCTCCCTTTCTTCTTCTGCGTCGTGCTGTTCCTGTGGCTCAGCGGCAGCTCCGTCAGCTTCTGGTCCGTCGCCTCGCTGAGCGTCCTCTACTGCGTGAGGGTGTTGAGCTTCTCCTCGGTTCTCCTCAGGGCGCTCAAGGAGAACATCTCGGCCGTCCTGTGTGTCGTCCTGGCGGTGACCTCTCTGACCTCCTGCCTGATGTTCACGCCTTTCTTCTTCCTCCATTTTCAACCCAAAACTCTGAATCTAAACACGACAGAAAAGGATGTATGTGTCCTTAAGAAGCCTCTGTTCCCATCCTGGGTGGACGTCAACGCCTACGTGATCACCTTCATCTGCCACCTCACCTTGATGCCCTTGTCCATCATGCTCCCGACCTCGCTGAGTCTGGTGGTCTACCTCTGCAAACACACCACCTCCGTGCAGAAGAAGCAGAGCAGAGGGTCGTATCTGCGGTTCTGCAGGCTGACGGTGGCTCTGGTCGGGGTCTACCTCGCCACGCTGCTCTCCATCTCCCTCTACTATTTCCACGCCATCTTCGCCTCCGGGCTGAGCGCCGACGTGCTCTTCCTCGGCCTGTCGTTTTACTGCGTGGCCTCTGCGATCCTCCTCACCTGCTCCAACAAGAACCTGAGGGAGAAGCTCAGAGCGACGCTGATCTGCAGGAGAACGAACACAAACACAACATCCAGGAGTGAAGACAAGAGTGGAGCTACAGCCACATATATGTGAGCGACACGTGGGATAACATAAAGAACTGTGTTTAAAATAAATAACAAAAATGTATAAATATGTAAATACATATATTGTTTGTAAATATATATAAAACTATAATATAATACTATTCTATACTATGAAATGTGTAAATCTTCCCTTTTCAATCCGAACAGGACCGCTAAGTTCTGCTTATAACGGTCCGGGTACCTTCAGGGAACGTTCCCTACACGTTCTGTTATGTCAGATATATAACCTTCAGATAACGTTCAGACAACAATCATTGGAGGTTATCTAAAGTTTTTTTTAAATGACCTTTTGGGAACTTTGTATAAACGTTCCCTGAAGTTTACCTGAAGGTCTTTCAAGAATAACGTTCTGGTAACATCCTAAAGATTCTGTCATTCTTTTATTAAATAATCTCCAGAGAACCTTCAGGAAATATTACCCTGAGGTTCCGTAAACGTTGAGAGGCTAGAACCAATAAACCTTATAGGTACGTTATGAAAACGTAAATATATATATCCTGATTGGTTCAAACATATTAGAACCAAACAGGAAACCTTGGGGAGGTTAGAAATACAGTATTACTCTTTATGCATTCAATTTTGGTTTAATATCCATGAAAGACAGAGTTAGGCATACATTTATTGTTATTATTACTATTATTATTATTATTATTATTATTATTATTATTATTATTATTATTATCCTAAGTTTGATGTCTATGTTTTTATTTGTTCTCAAAAAGTGACATTTTAAAGACAATACATTCTTATTTGATGGTGATGATATAAATATACTCTCTTTATTCACTCTATTGCGGCCGTCCTATATCGCATTGTGTGTGTGTGTGTGTTTGTGTGTGTGTGTGTGTGTGTGTTTGTGTGTGTTTGTGTTTAAGGCAGTAAGTCCATGTTGTTGCAGCTCCTCCTCATCACCAGCAGAGGTCAATAAAAGCTTGCTTTGTTTGTCGTGGAGACACTGATGTGTGTGTGAGGTTGGTGAGAAACTTTCTCACCTCCACCTGGAATGCAAAGGAAATATGACGAGGTCAAATCGGTCGACAAATCTGAATGTTTTTCCAAAATACCATTATAGACATATATAAACTACAGGAAGCTTGAGGTAATTTTAGAGTATTTATTCACTTTGAGACAAAATGAATACAGCTGTAAATCATTTAGTACTACATTAAGAAATGTAAAGCGAAATACACTTAATGATCTCACCCGACCTCTGCAGATATACTTTAAAATCACACATACACAGTACAATGTACTCTATAGTATTACAGTAGTTTTTTTGAATATGCAAGCTTAGTAAAATATTTTAATAATATATCATATTTATTTTTCTCATTATATAACCCATAAACATATGATGAATAATAATAACAATCAGTCTGAGCAATCAAATATTTTTCTGGCAATCATGTGCTTTCCTACGCTAGCAAGCTGTATGCTAGCAAGCTAGCTAGGTTATTAATTTCACTATGTATCACCACGTAATTAGAAAACGGTGCTTTACATCATCCTCTAAATAGTTTGCTGATTTGTGAAATCATATCTGGCTGAGCATAATTGGTTCTCAAGTGATCCATGAAAGTTTGTTCTCGACCT
Organism: Anoplopoma fimbria; assembly: GCF_027596085.1. Taxonomy (NCBI): domain Eukaryota; kingdom Metazoa; phylum Chordata; class Actinopteri; order Perciformes; family Anoplopomatidae; genus Anoplopoma; species Anoplopoma fimbria. The sequence goes on along the minus strand of NC_072461.1, from coordinate 27,143,903 downwards.
TGAAAACATTCACAATGATATCCTAACTCAAGGGCCACTCACTGGTTCTAAAAGAGCCTAAAACCATAAAAGCTACATGTTGCGTTGCTTTTGATCGATCAACGGATCCAACTGCATGAGCAACGAACGCATGATATGGTTGAAAGCTCCAGAAACTGCTTGTAAGCGGACTTTGAGATGGGATTGTTCTGTTCAAAAATGTTTCCTTTCTTTCATCTCAAAGTGAAACCTAAACTTGTGGAAGGAAAACCTGCTAAATATTAAAATATTCTGCAAGTAGACTTTGTTAAAACACTATAACATTGCAAATCCCTTTAACAAAAGCAACTTTGAATTAAATTGTATGAGATTCCTGGAGCAGCTGCAGGTTTTTTATCTTGTCATCACTAAAGAAAAAGATTGCAACCATGTGGCCAACAAAAGCTTTTATCACAGAAACTGCAGCAAACTGATTGGCTGACATGATTCCACCTCAGAGGATGCTGAGGCCTGACGGCTTTAATAGCGAAACCAAGATTAGCTGCACGTCTCTGGCTCTGTTTTCATCTCCCCTTCTTTCCGCCGTCGCCCCCTTTGACCCTTTATGCTGTGGCGAGACCTTCCAGAGGTCACTCGGGGTCACACCAGAAGCAGAGAACGAGGGGTTAATGCCTTCAAACTCCACTTATAATCCCCCCCCCAACTCCTCCAGGGCTGTATTTCATAGCTGCTTCCCTCCACACAGCAGAACTGGCGGCTGGTTGCTTACATCCATGCGTCTGGTTTGTATTAAAAAGTGGACACATGTGGTCTTTATTTTGAGACGTGCGGCCGACGCGATCCAATAACCAGACGTATGAAAAATGGATTTCTCAGACAGCAGATAATCTCTGTTCAGGGTTTCACTTTAAACAGGAGGTATCGGTAATGACAGGAAGCGCATGATTTGACTCAAGCCCCTTCGTTATGGGCACGAGCATCGCTGTGATGTGGAGCCGATAACATATGTTAGATGTTTCAGCTCTGACTTATATATATCACATGTCAGAGTTTTTTGGGGGGGGGTTTTACAGCTGGATGTTGTAGTAAAAAGCTTTTGACTTTTTCTGTCCATGACTAAGATTTACTCTCCAGGCTCTGACACAATGGTTCAGTGTTTAGTTCAGGGACACATGGAGGTTGATGGACACATTGGCTGTTGCAGAGATCAAACTTGTGACCTTTTTACTTTTTTTTATGACCGGACAATCTATTTAAGCGCCAGACCACCCTGCAACTCGAAAAAGCCACTGGATACTTTAATAAAGTCTCTTAAACTTCTACAAATATAATTAAAAGAACAAAACAATGAGTATTGTGTTTGTATCCAAAAGCACCAACTGTGGATAAATCCACCTGAAATAGTCCCAAAACAAATGCACTATTTCCTCCTGTTTGTTTGGTTAAAAACTACAGTGACAAGGTGTTTTAGTAAATTACTGAACCTTTGTGCTTTTCACATGATCTTCATTAGCAGATGGTGTTGCCAATGATGAAATTGTAGATTTGGAAACTTCCATTTCGTCGCAACCACTTTAAAGACAGGCTTAAAATAATTCATATCCAATGTTCACTTTTGAGCTGGAATAACAGAAGTAGGGCCATTTAGTAGAAGAAGTTCTGGAGCTTTCAATCATATCACATGATCCTCGTTAGAAGATGTTGTTGCCATGATGGAATTGTAGATGTTGAAACTTCCATTGTTTTGCAGTCACTTCAAAGACGTCTTATCCATGTTGACTTAAAAAAGTGAGATCCAAATTAGAATCTTGAGCTTTGAAACAGCAGTAGGTCCATTTAGTAGGATAAGTCCTGCTTTCTATCATATCACATGATCTTCATCTGTTTTTTAAAGAAATCTCCTGGGACAAATGGGCTTTGGGCTTACACAGTGGAGGGTAGGGATTGAACGTATTCAGAGTTGGACTTGGATTTGGATTTGTTGACACAAATATAGAATAAAGACAGCTTTGGGAAAATGTTGAGGAGCTCAATTTCCTCCTTCAGGGGAAATAAATGTGCCGCCATCAATTTCTTTTAAATACAGGAAACACAGGAAGCAAGATAACACCTAAGAGTAACCACAAGGGGGAAATGTTTGCTTTATGAGGTTGAGCCTGTTCATATCAGTGTTACACTCTGCTTCCCTTCAATCACCTGGAACCAACAGGGAGATTGTTCTCACCTCACTGAACTTCACTAAGCATTAATACAGGAACACACACACGGCTACTTGAGACAAAGTCATTGTTTTTCTAAGTCTAAATCAAGTTTCTAGATTTGGCTCTAATATCAAAGTCCTACATCCTATAATCTGTTTATGTTGTTATTTGCAAAAGGCACTTTTTTCTTGCTCATGCAACTTAACTGGCTGATTGGTTTAAAGTACATCTCGTTTTAAGGAAAATAAAAGTGTTGATTTGCTGAAGGCCTTTTTATAACATAATGTCAATCTTTGGATATCAAGTCATTCCAAGTCAAAAGTTCAAGTCTGGTTCTAAGTTTTGATTTTGTTTTGTAGTTGAGTCTAAAAGCCAATAACTTCATCAAGCAGCTGTAAAGTATAGTTACACATTTTGGGGTTAATACATGAGCTTTGTAAGTGCTTGTAGGAAGATTTTTGACGGAGCCAAGCTAGCTGGTTTTCCCTGTTTCCAGTCTTTATGCTAGGCTAACTGGCTGCTGGCGGCTACATAGTTAGCATGCAGATGTGAAAGTTAAGGTTGTCCTCATCAGGGTCTTTAATATCAGCTATCTGCCAATGCCCAGTTCTGTCTGATGCTTATATTGACCTAATATTGATAATATACATGTATCTGACATATAGAAATAGATTTGCAGTAGAACGGACTGAACTGGTTTTAATGGGAATGTCCACTCTTCTTTTATTCTATTTTCTATGATCTGACACACTGAACTACTCATCTACTAAATTCGCCCCAACTTATTTTGATCCAAATACTGAAGGTCCTCATACAAAAATATAAAGTTGATAAGCTTAAATTTTTGATATGATATGAATGAAAGTCTACAGTTTAGTTTAGTTTCGTTTATTTGCACAATTGAAACATAACAAATAACATTGATGAATGATATTACAGTGCAAGAAGAGGCAGAAAGCCCACTGGGCTTATTTGAAGCCTCCACCTATATAATATTTAAAAAAATCACAATACTATCACAATACAGTCCGTCAACGGTGCCTTGCTCAAGGGCACATTAGCAAGTATATGCTCAGATTTATCGTGCTGCTCCAGGATTAAAACCAACAATCTTTAGAACAAAAGCTCTCTTCTCCAACCTCTTCTTATTGTCACATTCAAGTCTTTACAGATGATAGAAAATGTGTGTGGATTTGTGAGCTGAGTTGTGTTCAGATGTCATGTTCTTGGCATGAGCATCGACCATCACAAAAACAATTACACACGCGTGCACTTCAGTTGTTTTTTGAATTTCTACCAAAAGGAAAACACAAAGCTCCTTCATGATCTGCACACGTGATAAACAAATTCCATTCATATCAGACAAACAGCTGCTGCGTAAGGACCAGATGGAACCCACTAAATCTTTCCATCTGAAGATTTTTCAGCTTGACTTCAACAAGACAAAGAGATTGTTAGATGAAAGCCTGGAACCAACTTGCAGCTGTCAGATTGTGATCATTTATATTTATTATGTGTTTTAAACTATTAAAAATGGGTGCATGAATATTGAGCTGTTAATGTCTACATGAAAGGTTTCGCCATAGACTATATATAAGAAGTGGACGTAGTCATGGTGACATCACCCATTGGTTTGTGGACTTATGTTTTGAAGCCTCGAGTTCGTCATTTTGGCTGTCACCATCTTGGGTTTTTTTTGCAACAAGCGAACAGAAAGTGACCATATTTGGACTGAGGAGGAGTGACGTAAGGACCATAATTAAGATATTTAAGTGTCATAACCACAGAAACCACCGACTCTTTAGGGAGAAGACTGGGGGGGGGGGATAATACATATTCTTCTTCTTGTCAACAAATCCCATAAAAAATGAAAAAGTGATTCCCTGTGGATATCTCTTCTTCCTCTGAGTCATAAAGCCTGTTGTTCCTTCATAATGAACATGGTCACTGCAGTTTATTCTGACTCAATCCTACAAAATACTCACTAGAGCAACAAATGTGGATTCATCCGCCGCTGAAAATAGTCGCATCCGCTGAAAATAGTCCTCAACAAATGTGCTGTTTCCTCCTGTTTGAGGGATTTTTGTTAAGATGTTTATTTTTGTATTTCAGTAGGAACCAGTAGGCTTGGTGCTAAGAGACGGACTGGTTTTGTTGCTTTTAAGAAAATGCCACATTCATAGGAGCGAGGTACTAAAATATATTCAATAATGTTTTAAGTATCTTTTGGAGCATCATTTACTAAATGAACATCATGCTGTATTGAAGAAGACTTGAAACTAGAGATTGAGACCATAAACTCATGTTTACAATGTTTACTGAGGGAATAAATCAAGAGAGAAGTAGAGTCATTTTCTCATAGACTTCTATACAACCAGAGGAGTCGCCCCCTGGTGGACAGGAGAGAGAATGCAGCTTTAAGACACTTCACTGCCGCCTTGCTTTACCCTACAATACTAAGCGGCATTAAGTATGAATATTTCCTTTCCAGGGGTTCATATTTCACTGTGGATCCAGCCCGCTCTCATAAACTGACTTATGAATGCCTCAACAATTTTAAAGTCATTTTCTGTGCAATAAGAATGCCGTTCTAAGGACTTGCAGCACTTGAGACAGGTGTTTGACACCATTGTTCCAAAGTGTTTACTTTTTAATTTATTTTAGAGACGTTTGTGACGTGTTTTCCTGCTACGTATTTTTACTGTTATATACTTATTTAAAGCCCAATACACCCAACTAAGTGGTTTTGCCTAAACTTAATCGCGACCGTTTCACGGGAACATATTAGAGAAACTTCTAAAAGCATTTTGTATTGTTTTAAATTTATTTTTCCAACATAAATTCATAGATGTTCCCACTTGAACTTCTCCAGTGGCGGACCCTGAAGTCTCTAATATCCTCATACTCATTATCAACTTTGTGTCACAGCGAAGCGAACATGTATAACCATTATTTTGAACGGGCGTCCTTTTATTGTGCTTTAAATTACATCCTTCAGCATGTTATGTTTACAGCATTTCCCTGCACCAGTGTCACTCACGCAGATTCCTATATATTTAGTGGACTTGGCAGTGACTCGGACTCTGATTTCCAGACGTATTTCTTTACTAATTGAGAGCTGCTGTCATGTGTTGGACCGCTGCCACCTCTTGTAAAAAAGTACTGAGGAGGAAAATGTATTGGGACCATCTGTGGGGAACACGAGATAGCTTGTTTTTATGATTCACGTGATGACAATGGACGGCCAGGGCTACTTTTAGAGCTACAAAGACAGTTTAAAGTCTGCTAACCTGAGAGAATGAAGAGTTTGTGGAAAATTTCAGAGTCAAATTACAAACCTGCTGGAGATCAAAAACACTCTCGAACACAATAAAATATATATATATAATATTATATATATATAGAGCAGGATCGAGTTAAACTTACAAACCTGTGTTGGATTCAAACAGAAAAGTACACAAGTTACAATGGAAGACAGCATAAATCCCAGATTTTAGCATTTTTTTGTTAATCAAAAACATTTGTAAGGCTCAAAGTGTTCCAAGCTTCTATAACCAGTAATCTATGGTTGATTATTGCTGAGGGTGGCCTGATATCCTGTTAGATAACCGACAAGTTATGCAACTAGCACCACCTAGTTTAGTAAAGCAATTTAAAAATGTCTAGTTTTGGTGCAACCACAAATTTACGCTTGTGGAGATACATTTTTCTTTCCCTGTGTCTGTGCGTTAAAGGAGCTCAGGCTGTTCTAAACCTAAAGTCTTTTCCTTAACGTAAGTATTTCACGATCTTTTCCTTAACCTAACTAAGTATTTCACGATATATTTCTTACCCTAACTAAGTATTTTACGATCTTTTCTTAAACCTAACTAAGAATTTCACGATCTTTTCTTAAACCTAACTAAGTATTTCACGATCTTTTCCTGAACACAACTATTTCACGATCTTTTCCTGAACACAACTAACTATTTCACGATCTTTTCCTGAACACAACTATTTCACGATCTTTTCCTGAACACAACTATTTCACGATCTTTTCCTGAACACAACTAACTATTTCACGATCTTTTCCAAACCCTAACTACAGTAAATATTTCACGATCTTTTCCTAAACCTAACTAAAATACTTTCTAGGAAGACTGAACTTTATTTTCAAAAGACTGTCTTCATGTAACAAGCGAAATCAACATGTGTTGCTGGACTTCCTTAGGAAACGAAACAAACAGTGAGGAGTAAGACCTCGTATGAACCGCTGTCTGAGGACACGTTGAATTGCTTACTGTTGATTGTTTTCGCGCCAAGGTCCCAAAGATATGTGTCTGTATGTTGAAGACAGGAACACGGCCTAATTCATGATTATTACCGTCATTACATGTTATTGTGATGCTATCATATGTCACCCGTCACACTAACAGCTTAAATAAGAGGGTGAGGTCATCTGGCCAATCCAGCGTGAGCTTTAACTCTAATTGGCCTCCGTACGAAACACATCTGCATCCAGTAACATTGATTACAGTCTCCTGTCCAGGAAATGACAAGCGTCAGTGTCTCATGAAGCCTTTCCCTTTTCCCTCTTTCATCACACTATGGAGATAACGGGCCTGATGTGGTGCAGAGCTGCCAGTCGGTCAGGCAATCACATTTTATTAGAACCCCTTTTTTATTTCATGTCCAAATAGCCTTCAGAAAACCTGACAGCCATTACACAGGAAAGCTCTGCTAAATTATTTGCTGCTATTAGTGGTTATAATTATAGAAGTGATCTCAAAACTGACAGAGAGGGGGTTTTGTTGGGGGGGTGGGTCGGAAACCTCCAGTTGGTCCGACCGTGGAGCATTTTATCTTACAGCTGCGAAAATATATCAGCAGATTCCCACACTCCTTCCATTCTCATATAAAACACACATTGTGTCTCACTTTGATGTTAAAACGGTTCCTCTGTGTGACATTTTGGGAAACATTTGCTTTTGTTTCTGGGAGTAATTTCATGAGACGATTGATTAATCAAAAGGATGGAGGATGGTAGCTTATCTTAGCAGACTGGAAGCAGGAAGCCTGATCACCGTATATTCGGTTGGGTTTATCGGTTAAAAATAGAAATGTAAAATGTGTTTTTTTTAAAGGGGATAAATGCTGGAACTTTAGGAACTTATCGTCTCAGCTGGTTGGTTTGCACGAATCAAACAAAGGACATATAACACGAGCTTTAAAAGTGTCGGTGGGTTTTTGATCTTTGGACAGGGCCAAGCTGTTTCCATCTGCTTCAAGTCTTTATGCTAAGCTAAGCTAATCCTCTGACGCCACCTATTTTACACTTCATGGTTTCCAGGTGTCCAGATGTTTTAAAAGAAGCTTAGTGACTCAAGAAGGAGCTGTGTGAAGTCCAATAAATGTCCTCAGGTGATGCCATTTGAGTAACAAGGGTTAAATGTGAAGACGGAAAGTTTGAAATGAAAATCAGGAATTGTGGAGTTCGAAAGAAGTGAGACATCTTCCAGTCTCCTCAGTAGGCTGGAGGCTCCAGGCTAAATAAGCTGCCACTAGCATAACACGCCTGAATGTGCACCTGGCAGTTGAGTTGCATTGTGGGTAATGCAATGTGTCCTCATACAACGGTTCGTATGATATCCTACAAAACGTTGTTCCTCATTTTGTGCGCTTTTTTCTACAAAAGTACAGCAACTTGTGTAAATTTCCTGCTCATACATGCATACGGTCTTTTCAAAATAAACTTAAATCTTTTCAGGAAAGATTTAAGTTTATTATCTTTTCAGGAAAGATCGTAAAATACTTAGTCGGGTTTAGGAAAAGATTGTAAAATACTTAGTTAGGTTTATGAAAAGATCGTAAAATACTTAGTTAGGTTTAGGAAAAGATTGTAAAATACTTAGTGAGGTTTAGGAAAAGATCGTAAAATACTTAGTTATGTTTAGTAAAGATCGTAAAATACTCATTAAGGTTGGGGGGAAAAACTAAGTTAGGTTTAGGAAAAGATCGTAAAATACTTAGTTTGGTTCGTGAACAGACCTTAAAATACTTAGTTGTGTTTACGAAAAGATTTCAAAAATACTTTATTATGTTTACAAAAAGATTGTAATATACTTAGTTTGGTTAAGGAAAAGGTCGCGAAAACACCGAGTTAGATTTAGGCAACAAAACAACGTATATCTACAAATGACTGTGTATACTTTTGTTACAAAGGCTGGATGAGAGAGCCTGGGTTCATGTGTTTGGGTCAAGGTGTAAATAAGGAAGATGAATGTGGGTTTATAGTGCAGCTGCCTTCATGAAGTATTCACTGGAAGTACTGCTTCCTCATAACATGACACCTTGAACTTTGACCCTCTTGCTCATATATCTGCTGTGGGTCAGAACAGCCAGAAAAACATTTACACACTACTAAATGCAACCGCATGTATATCATCCTGGTATAGTTTGACATTGTGCAGTTGACATACTATGTTTTAGGACATACTTAATCTTTTACTGGCATACTGAATAGTATGGAAGTACGAGGTTACTGCATCAATTTTGATCTTGTTAAAAAACTGTTCATTGGGAGTCTGAAGTATGCCAAACATGGCTGATATCAACTTGGCGCATTAAGCTTTTGTTATAATGTATTATTATTTTAATGTTTCAGGAGATATTAAGGTTTATTACAGTATTTTTTTTTATTTCACTCATTATTTCATGCCTGCAGTTTACTCCTAGCAGTGTCCAGTGAAAAAAAATATCTCCAAATATAGTGATTTTCTAAATCAGATACATTTATGGATAAATTATTCTAAGCGTTGAGAAAAATCTAACTTTTAGGGTAAATAAACTACTCCAAAAAACATCTGAAAAGGCAGTTTTTGGAGACACATGCTCAACTTTAATTTAAGAGAATAATAAAAATGTGAGAAAATGTTAAGACTTAAAACTTTTATTTGGTGTTTGTGGTCAAATTGGCTCTGAGGGAGTTGTAGAAGTCAGTGCACTGTTTAAGATATATATTATATTGTTGTATATATATATTTCCTGCTCATAAAAAAAGATTCTAAACAGACTTTTCAAGGGTTTCGTGGTTGTCTGGTTAGCTTGTGTTCTTGTAATGCTCTTATAATAATCCTCTAATATCTTGTGTTACAGCAGTTTGTGCATTTTATTAATATTTAATAACCTCACATTGGGTTCATTGGTTTTGATGAACTACAGAAACACAGGTGGGTAAAAGAAACCGCAAAGCCATCATCATCATCTGGTTCCAGCAGATGAAGGGTTAAGAGTCACATGGTAGGGTGGTGTTATCAGCCCTGGGCTGTAAAAAAAAAAAAAAAAAAAAAAAGTGTATGTGGAGAAAAAAAAAAAAAAAACCTTTAGGAGAACAAAGAAATCAGAGTCTATTTAAAGAGAAGGAGCCCGGACCCTGCAGCAACTCCACAACTGTGCCAAATCCACTGTCCTCCTCCAGCACCTCCAGGGTTCTCCACCTTCTCCACCTCCAGCACCTCCAGGGTTCTCCACCTTCTCCTCCTCCAGCACCTCCACGGTTCCTCCACCTTCAGCACCTCCAGGGTTCTCCACCTTCTCCACCTCCTCCTCCTCCAGCACCTCCACGGTTCTCCTCCTCCTCCACCTTCTCCTCCAGCACCTCCAGGGTTCTCCTCCTCCTCCACCTCCTCCTCCAGCACCTCCAGGGTTCTCCAGACCTGCAGGGAGGATGCGGTCTTCTCTGGTGGTGTTCTGCTGCGTCTTTGCGCTGCAGTGTCTCCGGATCTCTCTCTGTCTCCCGGCGCAGTACAGAGCCGCTCCGGTGAGTCTGGACACGCTGGTTCCTTTTCTTTTCCTTTCCTTTCCTTTGAGGACTTGTTGCAAAGTCGAAACTAAAACTAAACAGTTTTCTGTTTGGTTCTGACTTGTTGCACATGTGGGGGGATGATTCATTATTATGCATTTTAAAGGAATCTGCAGTGTTTCTTTCTTTAAAGAGTCCTTTTTGCAGCAAAGTAAAAACTACCCACATTAAAGTATGAATCATTTATTTCAGGCTCAAGTGTCACTTTTCTGCAGACACACACACACACACACACACACACACACACACACACACACACACACACACACACACACACACACACACACACACACACACACACACACACACACACACAGTATTTTGCAATTATTTTTTAGTGTGCAGACTTTAGAGCAGAATGAGTGAGTTTGCTCCAAAGTAAACATCACTCTATGAAGAATTGTCACTTTGTTTTTCTGCAGCACAGTATTTTGCAATTGTTTTCTTGTGCAGACTTAAAAGCAGTGTCTTTACTATATATATATATATATATATAGTAATATATCCTCATTACAGTTTGAATAATTCCCTGTAGATCTAAGTGCCACTTTTCTGCACCATCAATGGCACTTAATGATGTATTTCAAGTAAATGGCTATTTTTACGCGCGCACAGGAGCTGACCTGTCACTGTAATTGGTAATAAGAGCTGCTCTTACTTTGAAGGAATTACTATCATCACTATTTATTTTGTAGTTGTTTTGTGTCTGCTCAGCAGCAGAAGCATCCATGCCCAAAAAAACCCCTTAAGTCTTCTCTCGTGTTCCTTCTTTTAGCCTCAGAGCACCAAAAATAAAAAAACAACAACCCTGAAGGTTGCTGAGTTCCCCTCGTCTGCAGGACAGGAAGCAGTAATAACAGGTCTTAAAGGCATTTAGTCAACAACACCATAAAAGACAGGGGTCCTCCATGTGGACACGTCAGACAATCACGTGTTTTTGCAGCTTATTTACTAACTTATCTGACATGTTACATGTTGTCCATTTATCAGCCCTCGCTTTGCAGTTTTTTGCACAAATGCTGCAACTTTAATACTTTTTCATTATAATATTTGTTTGTATTCTGGAGTCCATCATATTTACTACACATCCTTTGTTTACGCTCCTTTCTTCTCATGCACGTAACCTTTATTTACACAGTAGGCTGGTTAAGTGTGCATGCTCCTTTTTAACCACAATGGAATGTCCTGTTTACAGGTACACAGAAAAATAAGGAATTCATCAAAACATACAGGCGGCTCAGATAAGCAGTTACACAGAAGAATGTGGTGGTTATGCTGAGAATAGTAAGAGATTCTTCAGAGTTGGTTTTTAGGAGCGTGTTGTTTTGAAGCATCAGCTGATCACTGGAGAGATGTTTAGAGGAGAGTTCCAAAGCAGACGGCGATCTTCTGACGAGAGCGTTCCACAGAAATAAACACAAGGTTGGCACGTAAAGTCAGGGGAAGAGCAACCATCATGAGAAATAAGTGTTGCACTCAGGAGGCAACCTCCAGAAGTCTCTTAAAGCTGCATTCTCTCTCCTGTCCACCAGGGGGCGACTCCTCTGGTTGTATAGAAGTCTATGAGAAAATGACTCTACTTCTCTCTTGATTTATTCCCTCAGTAAACATTGTAAACATGAGTTTATGGTCTCAATCTCTAGTTTCAAGTCTTCTTCAATACAGCATGATGTTCATTTAGTAAATGATGCTCCATTTAGAGTCAAACAGACCATAAAGCAGGGGATGCTTTAGGGCGGGGCTACACACTGATTGACAGGTCTCAGAGTTGTCTGTGTTTTTTCGTTTTACAAATGTCACTCTTTTCACTTTTTGAAAGTTAATTCTAACATTTTGGTGGCCTAAAAATGTATTAGGGAATATATGTAAAAAGGTGACAGGATTCCTTATTTCAGCCAAGTCATAACAAGAATTTATGACTAATCTTCTGGTTGCGACCTTTGGTTCACAAAATGATTACCAGAAGAGAAAAGGATTTCTAAAAAGGATATCTAATCTGATCAGCCCACACTAAACATTATTGTCCATTGAGAAGTTCACAGTGTCAGATTGGGGTTTATGACCCCCTTTAAAATGAGTCAACTTCTGTGACCCCTCCTCAACACTAACATGTGTCTAACAGGTGTGACCAGTTCAACCAAACTGGGTTCTTTTTCCTTGTTTTATTTGATAAAGGCGTAAAAATTATCCACTTATTTATAAAACTTCAAACTATCAGTTAACTGGATGCCATTCTGATGAATCATTAATACCCACACTTAGTGTTTCCTCTTCGCATACTTTTGGGTTGTAGTGTTACGACACGTCTTCAAATGAATCATCTGTCAAGTTTAAAAAAAATAAATAATAATAATAGCTTTCCACATGTGAAAAAGGACTCCTTAATAGAAACACATTGTCAGAGGCAGTTTTGCACCTGCGATGACAACGTTGTTATGTCTGCTGGTCATCTCGCTGGAAAGCCTAATCTGCAGTTTTGTCAATCCCCCCCCCTTCATTGTTGACAAAAGAGTGAGTGATTACACAGGCCTGGACAGGCCTCCATGTCTGTGGCATTCAGGGGGGATTCACAAAGTGGCTGTTTTTATCTCACAGGAGTGAAGAGGGGGAGCTAACCGCTAACAGTTTTTGTCAATAAACCCCCTGGTTCTCCTTTTTTTTTTCTTTTTTTCTGTTTTTGCACCATCACGTCGGGCGAAGCGATTGGTCGGGAGAAACCGTGGGAGCAAAGGTGACATCAGAGCCGGGACCGGGTTCCCAGCGAGTATGGATCTAGGTCACAGCTGCACTGGGCTGTGAGTGGCTGATGAGACAAAACATGGTGGGCGGGGGGTGGGGGGGTAGTTAAACAGGCCCCTCCCTCATAAAGTTAATGAGATGCTTTTGTTAGTTAGCGCGAGGAGCCCCCAGCCTCGGATCCCTCACTAACAAGGTGAGAGGAGGGGGCCGGCTGAAGGGCCCAGTTTGACAGGACGGTGTCGGCACTTGTATTTATTAAAGACGCACATCGGTTCATGTTTCTGGATGGCAGAGATGCCTAAGAGTGGACCTTGATTGATTTCATAAGGTGCATCTCCATCTCTTCACCCAAACAAATGGTGGTAAATGGTGAAGTTAGTGGTTACAATAGTTGGTTACAACCAAAGTGACCTACAGTAAAGCAGAGCGTGCTGCCTTAAAAAAAAGGTGTTGTGCGGTTGACTCTTTCTTGGTTGGGACCATTGACTGTATGTAAGAAGTGGACGTAGTCACCTTGTCATTTTGAAGCCTCAAGTTCGGCAGTTTGGCTGTCACCATCTTGGCTTATAGACTTCGCAGCAAGATTAAACCTTGATTGATTTCAGAAGGTGCATCTCCATCTCTTCTCTCAAACAAATGGTGGTAAATGGTGAAGTTAGTGGTTACAATGGTTGGTTTTCATCTTGGCTCGAAATGAAGAGGAGACAAATCGTGAGGCTTGAAGCTAGTGTTGGTAATATTGAGAACCCAACAAGAGTACACTAGTTTATGAGAATCTTTCAACCGAAAAACAACAAAGAGCGATCTTTCAGCCGTGGTTGTTAGGTTCCCGGCGTGACACGAGAACGTTGATTAATTTGACACGTGACTTTTGTATTTCAGTTACGGCACTTCTATAATTATTTTAACCCAAATAACAATGTCTCCTAAATTTAGTAGTTTTATTCCCTAAATCTAACTTCTTTTCCTAAACCTGACAAAGTATTTCACCATCTTATTCTTAACATAACTGTATTATTTCCTGTGAAGACAGAAGTTTATTAATATGGCCGTGGTATGAAAAGACCGTATGAATGTTACAAACAAAAATTGACTAGTTGCTGGCTTTTGTAGGATATCATAGGAATGGTTGTATGAGAATATGTTGACCATGGTCACCAATAGCGTGTAAGTATTGCTAAAATTTGCTCATTAGCAATGAATGCAGAGAACAGCTTAATCTGATGGGAACATCATTAATACTGCAGGTACTGTACATATTATAAGTGTGACCTGATGCTGGCACTAGATGAAAATCAGAGGATCACGAAAGTTATTATGATTCATCCTCTAGGCACCAAAAACGTCTGTACTAAATTTCATGGCACTCCATAAAATGGGTGTTGAGATATTTAATTCTGGACCAATGGGACCTACAGTAAAGCAGTGCGTGCTGCCTTAAAAAAGATGAATGTTCAAGCCATGTAGCTGTGATGTCCTGACCTGACCTTTATGACAGAAGTCTGTCACTTTCTTTGGCAGTCACCATCTTGGTTTTGGGACGTTGCCATCTTGGTTTTGGGACGTCGCCATGTTAGTTTTTTGCACGTAGCCATCTTGGTTTTTTGAAGTCGCCATCTTGGTTTTGGACGTAGCCATCTTGGTTTTGGACGTTCCCCACTTGGTCTATGCACATCGCCATCTTGGTTTTGGACGTCGCCATCTTGGTTTTTGAACGACCCCCTCTTGGGTTTTTGAAGTCGCCATCTTGGTTTTTGGACATCTCAATCTTTGAGATCAGAAGTGACACAAGAGGGTGGAGTTAAGACTGAACACTGAATAAGGCATTTTTTTAGGCGACAAATATGTTTTAATAAACTGTGATGAACTTAAAACACACTGTGAAAGGGTTAAAGTTGTTAGACGAAAACACAGACAACTCCCAGACCGGACAACGTCGTGGTAACAACCTGTCAATCACAAGGACTGGAGTCTGTCCCTTTCTATCCGTCTATCTCAAACCAAATGAAATAACAACTGAGGCGCCAAAAAGCCTTAAACAAGCAAAAAAGAAAGCATAATCTGCCTGGTAACCAATACCCTCCAGTGCTCTCGTTAACGATTACGATGATAACATCCGTTAGTCATCCTGCAGCCGGACGGCCAGAAGATCTACCAGTTTGAGGTCTCAGCGGAAGGAAAGATAAGATATTCAAGCAGATGGTTTATATCACCTTCCACTGCTGTGTTTATGATTTTTCAGACGATATATTGGATTAGTAGAGTAAGACGGAAGATAACGAGGTATTAAATCCTCTCTCAGTGTAAGCAAACCTTTGTCCCCTGGTTTTTTCAATGAGAGCACACCCTCTAAAATTGAAACCTTATCTGTCGGCTTGTGTAAACACTCACTTATGACTTACTTCCTATCATCCAGATTCACTGTTACAAGGTTTAGACGCTTAAGATATCTTCTGACTTTTATCAGGCTCCTTGTTTTTCTGCTAGAGATTCTTGTGAGAAGCATTGGCTTCTTTGAAACAATCAATAAACCAGTTTTTATTTGTTCTGTCAGATCTCATCAGTCTGAGATTTTTTTGGGAGGAATTTTTCGATCATCTTGTAATTTCCTTTTCATGCAACCCATTTCCACTCGACCTTCCTTTTCTGCTTCTGCTGCAGTTCCCTACTTTCTTTGATTCAGAACACATGTTGTGAGGATGCAATGCATTCTGGTATGTGATGTTAATGCCAGTGAACAAATTGGTCCCTGAGCCTTTGTTTGAGTTATTGTTACCGCTGCAAAGAAGAATTTTTTGGTTTGGTTTGTTTTACTTTTTGTCAGCAGGATCACGGAAAGACTAGTGTCCAGATTTTCATGAAACTTGGAGGAAGGTTGCATCATTGGCCGAGGAAGAAGCCCTTTAAATTACAAAATGCCTTAATTATTTGTTCCTTGTTAGTAGGATACAGTTATTGTTGGTTTTGGATTTCATGGGGTTTGTTTTGAATAAGAAAAAACATCTGAAACCATTGAACTAAAAAGTTTCATAATAGAAAAAGATATATGCATTTTCTTGTTTTCTTGGCGAGAGTTCAGAAGATTTATACCAATATGACGTCTGTACGCTTACTTAGCTTAGCATAAAGGCTGAAAACAGCTAGCTTGGCACTGGTCAAAGGTAACAAAATCATCATCTGTTTTGCAGTGGTTTGTGTGCTTGGTTGGGACTATAGACTCTATATAAGAAGTGGAGTTTGCAACCAGAAGAGACACAAGAGAGTGGAGCTAAGAACACCCTAACGCTGAATACAACATTTGTTGTAAAAAACCAAGATGGCGACGGCCAAAATGCTGAACACTAGGCTTCATAACGGCAGTCCACAAACTAATGGATGACGTCACAAAGACTACGTCCACTTGTTACAAACAGTCTAAAATGGATAATGTTACGGTGGTTACTTACTTTGTTATATATCTGTTACTTATTCAGTGTCTCTTCAAACTTGGTGCAGACTCATTTGGAAAGATGTTGGAGCGCTGCTTGGACGGAGACCTACAGCTGAGATGACAAAGAGTCATAGTAGTCATAGCACCTGGAGCCTATAAATACCCGTTACTTCTGCTGAGTAATTTATCCCCAAATTAATTCTGATTGTAACCTTTCCTTTCAAAGACACAAAAGCCAGGTGTTGGTGGGTTTTTTGTCCAGTTGGAAAGGGGGTTTAGACCGCTGCTTGTGGTCGCTTCATATTTAGCATACAGTCATCTCTTGTCTAGAAAGTAAATAAGCATGTTTCTGATCTAAGACTGGATTTGCTATTTTCCTCCAACCTGACGACCGAGAGCATAACAGCTGAATCACTTCATTGGGTTGTTAATTTATACTCTTTATTCCTACTTCAATATAAAATATGTAGAAACCCATCCGGCTAAGTTCATGCCAATAAGCTTCTAACTTTCAGGGGTTTTAAATTGCTAATTGTTTAGAGTTTGTATTGTAACTTAGAGAAGGTGATCCCATGTCAGTGACTCAGCGGCGGAGGCAGGAGTGTTGTGTTCATGCTGGCGTGTTCACGTGTAATTTTCAGAGCAGACAATGGAAATCCTGTCAGGAGACTTTGTGACGACGCTACAAAAAAATAATTCCCCCCCCGGGTCAAGTAGTCTGTCACTTTCTGCTGAGAGTGCAAGAAGCCGGTGATGAGACATGAAACTCCTGAGGAGCCTGAAGGCCTCGTGAAACATGTGTGAGTTTGTGATGGTGGAGGTGGCGATGGAGGAGGGGCATTCATTACAAGTATGAACATATCTAGCTTCTGGTTACAGCGATGAGTAGATGTGTGAGCGGCGGACAATCTGACAGGCGGTATTCAGAGAGAAACGTGTCCGTACAGGGTGCTTCTGAACGGCGTCTCCAGTCTGAACCAACCCACCGCCGTCACCCCCCGTAAGGTCACCGGGCTTTTGTGTTAAAGGTTCAGTCAGGACGTCTGTCACCGCCGGTTTAACCAAGAAACCTTTGACTGGGTCAAACGGCAAGACTTTCAACCACACTGAGACTTTACTTGAGAAGAGAAACCCTTCATTTAATACCTTTAAAGCAAAATTGGAAAGCAATTAGGTGTAAGTACAGTTCTCAAACATTATAGTAGTTAAGCACAGTAAAGATTTCTGGTACTAAAGACGCAATTATATTGACTAATTGTTTAGTTGATTTAATAGACATATCTGTATAAATGATTCACACAAAAGTACCTCTTTAAATCTTTTGTTTACCAGAAATGTGATCATAAGTTTATAATAAATATGTTAATCAGCATTACATAAGCATAAAAAATTACTAACGGACTAAAGAAAACTTAGTCGTCAAAGAGGAAGCAGCCCTACTTTCCCTCCTCTGTATTTTAGAAAATATACTGTGTTTCTACATTTTACGTTACATCATTTAACATTATTTCTTCCTCCTTTTCAATCCTGTAAAACTAACAATTTACTGCTAATAGACCAATTTGTCATGGGTTATATTCCTGCTACTTATCCGTAAAGAACCTTAATACATATAAAGATAAGAACGTTAAATTTGTTGCTTTTTCTTGGCAGAAATTGCAGTTAAAAGACCGACAATGAATGTATTTTTTCTAACAAGTATTGTGTGTGTATCAAAGCCTGATGTATATTAGTCCTCTGACCCATAGAGATCCATTAAGAACACACACTTTAGTTTATTCTGACTCAATTCCACAAACACCGTCCTGCTGCCACAAATACTCGCTAGAGGACCAAATGTGGATTAGTCCCCAAATTTAACATTTCCTCCTGTTTGTTTGATTAAAACTACAATGACCAGCTGTTTTTGGAGCCTTTTTTATTTGATAAATGAAACTATATATTTGTGTTTGTCTCTTTTTACTATGTATGCAGTCAGTAGGAACCAATGGGCTTAAGGGCCAAGAGAGAGACGGACTAACACGCTGAATTTGTTGAATTTATTTTGAGTCAATGCTACTTTCATAAGAGTGACGCTCCTAATTTGTCCTTTTATCTTCTTCCTCTGAGCCGTGGAGCTCCATTTAAACACATCAATGAGCCTCACTGTTCTTTCATAATGAACATGGTCACTACAGTTTGTTCTGACTCAAACCCACAAACACCGTCCTGCTAACACAAATACTCACTAGAGCACCAAATGGGGATTAATCCGCCGCTTAAAATAGTCCCCAACAAATGCACTATTTTATGGTTTGTTTGAACCAATAATGGAACCAATACATACAGTTTTTTTGTTGCTTTTGAGTAAATGCGGGATTCAGCGAGGCACTTTATTTGTCTTTAGGGATTTCCTAAAGTATACTCAGTAATGTTTTTGTATATTTTGTTAACAAGTGAGCTCAACTTATAAAACAAATGAAAAAAAGTTTTATTTATTGATAAAAGCTGCCCAATAAAACACACAGGAGATATTCTAAGGAGCTAATGCTTTTGTTTGGCTTTGACCTTGAACTTTGATGTGAAACCTGTTGGGAATCAGGAACGTTTAGGGTTTTTACTCGGCTGTGGGGTCAGACAGGTCAAACAATCCATTTGACAGACAGGGGGGGGGTTTAAGTCACTTAACCACACGTTTTTTCAATCTCCCTCTTTGAAATGGCATTCCCACCGCTTAGAATTAGGCAAAGTTTTACGACCCTGAAAGCCGACACTAACCTCACCTCGCCTCAATGATTGGGATCAGGCGGCAGGCGACTTCGGTCTAAACTGTCTCATTTTGGGGACGGAGGTCGGCTTGTGACCAGGTGACCTACAGGTCAAACTACGAGTCCTCAACAAAAAGACCCCAGAAGCTGCTGAACACAAGAGACACCGGCAGAATCACAGCACCAGCACTAAAGTTGTGGCCATGTCTTGTAAAGGGAACCTATGTCAAAATGTAGTTTTATTATTTCAGTTTATATAGTGGTCACATGATGGACATTACTAATAAAGTTTAATTAAGTTACTACAACTCAAAAACAGCAGAGGAGTTCTGGTTACACTGGATTTAATGGGATTTTCTTGGAAGCCGGTAGATGGGGGGTCGATAGGGGTCATTGCCCCCGGGGGGGCTTCCTCACAGGTTAATCCAGCCATGACCAGGACCTCTTGCAGCAGTAAAGATAATAACTAAAATAACTTAAAGACGTTGTGTCACAAAAATCTCTGAGTGAGAAGGTCGAGGGAAGATGAACACGATCAACTATGTGTAACTTTAACTCAGGAGACAGCTGTTCTTGTCCTGTTTCCTTCCATCAGTCATTGTTAGTTTCTTTTGACTACAACTGACCCTTCGCTTAGTTACGTTACAGAGCTACGTTACCATGGAGCCCATACTGTCACTAACTGCATTCCCTGAATAAATATCCAGGATCGAAAAAGATAGGAGCTAAAGTGTAAAAGTGAATCATCACATCACCTTACGATCCAGACAGAAAACGATGAAATTAAGGAACAACACTGTTCCTCTTTATTTACTGGTACAATCATTGAAATACATTATATCATCAGTGTTGCATAGAAGTGCTAACGCTTGTTAATCATGTGCTAACGTACTCTGCAAATGTTGGATCCACATGTTTCTCCCACAAAAATCTTTGTTTTTGTAAAAGTACCTGACAAACAACCGGTTTGGGTTGGATGATTAGTTTGAGACGCTATGTCAAAAGTTAAGAAAAGTCACAGAGTTGCAGGTTTGAATTCCAAATTTTGATTTAACTTAATTATTTATCCTAAAACGGTAACAAAGGGAATATAAAGAATATCCACAAAGCCTTTAAAACCCCATCATGTGTATTTAGTCTGTTGTTCTATAATATAAACTCTTCCTCGGGTTATTAAATATCCAGAAATTCCTATAAACAATACTGAGGACATGAACTCAATGGCCTGTGTCACTTATAGAGCCTTTAGCTCCCCCCCGGTACAGAAATGTTTTTAAATAAAAGCAAACAAATAGAGACCGAATTCCATGCTGGTTATGTTCCAGCAGTTTCATGTCAACGGCCTTCAGATTCGTTTCCGACGAGCTTTACACCGCGATAAGGGTTCCGTTGAAAGGAGGAGCAGATAACAGAGCTGAGAGGAGAAACAAAAAAGAAGCTTTTTTCTGTGGCTCTTCTTTACTCATTCACGACAACACTAACAAGCTGTTTAAATAAAAAACTGTAGGACAAGAGCAGAAACGTGACCCCTAATGTGAGTAAAGTGCTTTGTGCCACAAAACAAGCAGCTTACATCGCGTTTAAACAAAGTGAAACACAGGAGGGGGGTTTTCGGGGAGGTGTGTTACTGTTTGCTCTGCGATCCAGACCCATCAGTCACCGTGTTTTCTGCAGTCTGGAGCACATTCCACGAATCCTGCTGGGTTTTGTTCCCCTTAAACTACAACAACGACACGGTTTGAGAGCTGCAGAGCCGAGCGGGGCAGCCGCGTTCAAACACAACAAACAAAACACCGTTGTGACAATTATTATTCTGTAATTATTGGTGTAGGAATTGTAAGGTTGATTTAAAAAACTGTGGTTTAATAACGCTTACAGTTTACAGTTTTTTTTTGTTTGATTACTTTTCCCTTCTGGGCGACTGTCGCTCAGTGGTAGAGCGGGTTCGTCTTTCAATCAAAGGGTCATCGGTCCTTGGGCAAGGCATTTAACCCAAAATTGCTCCTGTAGGCTGTTCCTGTGGTGCAGTATGAATGGGTGTGAATGGGTGAATGAACATGTAGTGTTCAGGAGTCCCCGGGAGCTGACGTGAAATGGTTAACGGACTTGTACTTGTACAGCACTTTTCTAGTCATTTTGGGTTCCCACTAAACACAAATGTAAAGACGCGCAGGTAAAAAGACGTCTACGCTTATGGGTTTAAAACCATTAACTGTATGTAAGAAGGGGTTGTGGCCAACGTGACGTCACCCATTGGTTTGTGGACTGAGGTTTTGAAGCCTCCAGTTCAGTCATTTTGCCGTCGCCATCTTGGATTACGGCCATCGCGATGTTGTTTTTTTTCGCAACCAATGAATGGAAGTGACCATGTTTGCTTAGGAGGAGTGACGTAGAGTATACGTCGTATACGGCTCTGATAATTTGTCTCTAAATGGAGCATCATTTACTAAATGAACATCATGCTGTATTGAAGAAGACTTGAAACTAGAGATTGAGACCATAAACTCATGTTTACAATGTTTACTGAGGGAATAAATCAAGAGAGAAGTAGAGTCATTTTCTCATAGACTTCTATACAACCAGAGGAGTCGCCCCCTGGTGGACAGTAGAGAGAATGCAGCTTTAAGACACTTCAGCATCAGCTTCACTCTGCAGAACCAGAGGTTGCCGCCTGGTTTAAACCCAGAAGCTTAGACGTCTTTTTACCTGCACGTCTTTTTATTTGTGCCTTGTGGGAATCAACGTTGACTCATGAATTTTGCAGTATTTCATGAAAGTCACGATTATATAAGAGATAAGCTGTGGGAAGATTCACAGGATCTGTTGATAGAAGTAATTACTTTCATCTCTACACTATAAATTGATAGCATCTTTTTCCCACAGGTTTGTTCTGAGTAACAGCGGAAAAAGGAAATGCACGTAATGTTGTGATAGAGAGAACACCCAACAGTAAGTGAGGTAATGCAGATGTGGTTTTGGATCAGCTGTGTGAGGACAGAGTCCGACGAGGAGGCTCTCTTCTGTAATTTGTAATTTCAGCGGAAATGAGCAGAGCCATTTCCTCTGGATCTGGAGGGGGGGTGGTAGTACCGATAACGGGACCATCCTGGGACTCTCAAACTGGGGCAATTGGTGTGGCTCTCTGACCTGATTAACCTCAGAGTTCAAAATGAATTCAAAGGGATGTTGATTCACACTCAGCCAGCTCTGCTTTTACATGTCTGTCTCAGGTGTTTGTCTTCGTTTCTTCCTCCTGTCACTCTTTCTTCTTGTTTTCTTCCTCTCTGTTTTCTAACGTTTCTCTCACGTTTGTCATTTTTCCTCATCGTTGTACTTGTTAAACCTCCTCAATCAGATTATAAACTGGTGTAATTTGCAAAAATCTCTTTGAATTTTGTTTTGTTTTATTTATTCTGCAATCAATAATATATACAATTGCCAATAAAAAACTACATAAAAAAAGGCAATTACTTAAATACTACAGTTGAAAACATATTTACTCAATATAAAGATGAAGATTTCTGCAGTCTGAAAAAGGCTGAAGCTACAGCTTATTGTGTCTTTTTAACTCTTTAAATGAAATAAAGTGATGTTTTATTAACAAATTCCGGAAGTTCAGGAATTAAATTCAGCTGAACATTTCCATGGTCCAAATCTCAATAAACAGCACAGTATAGAGTAAATAGAAAGCAGCTCAGAATGCTAAAGACTGACTAACACAAGCATGTTTTTCGGCTAGTTAACCCGTTAGCATTTAGCTCACCAGCAACAAACCATCTGAGTAGACTGTCCAAGTCTTGCAAGTGTGATCAGACTTTTATTCTTGTATCTCCACATTTCTCCATTTACTTTAATTTACTTCTTCCTTTAAAATATATAAATGAATTATCTTATTTATTTTCACACATTGTGCTACCACACCAAAGACATTTAGATGAGACAGCATCACATCTTCTTAATTATTTAGGTATTTGTTAGACAACCTGCACTGACTCATGAACATTGTTGTTATTTTTCCAGGTCTTTGAAAAGTTCCCCGACCTGAAGAAGCGGGGGAAGCTTCCTCACGCTCAGGACTCACTAAAGGAGGCGAGTTGGCCGACAAACGCCTCTAACTCGTGGAACCGACCCCGCTGTGGCGTACCGGACTACCCGGCCCACAAGGAGGTGCATTATCGGGGGCGACACCGCCAGAGACGCTTCGTCCTGTACGGAGGACGTTTGGAGAAGACGGACCTCACCTACAGGTACGGATACCCACGTAATCAGCTGTGATTCAATATTACTTAGAAATCAGAAAATCTTATTATAGTGGAGTATTTAGCTGCTCAAGAGACAGATATTTCCCTAAGGAGTTGGTGGAGACCAAAAACAGAGCTAAAAGAGAGCGAAGACTGGTGGGCACAAACATGACTCCAAGGATAAGGAGAGGCAAAGCTTTGCTGTTGCTCAGCCTCGTCTCCTAAAAATGAATACTGAAACTTCATTGTTATTTACTTTACATTTTTTCTCAGATTACGTTTGTTTCTTGACATAATTGATTCTAATCAAAGTCTGCTTAAGGAGGAGAAGAGGTTGGATGGTTGCGTCAAAAACGTGACTTTCACCCAGGAGATCGTTGTTCTTGTCTCACGTAAAACCAAAAGTAGCATAGGGAAGTTATTTTGAAAAGAATGTATGCATATTATGAGCGTAAATTGACACTGCTGGACTTTTGTAGGAAAATGCACAAAAAAAGAGAAGCTTTTTAAGATATCATACGAACCGTTGTGTGAGGTTAGGTTGAGTGTTAAATGGGAAACGGTTTGCTAAAGGTTCACCATATGAGTTTAAAATGTCATTATATGTCAATGTCAACTTGTTTCTGCTGCCCCAGAGGCCAAAAAATATATATATTTATTGCAGGTATAATAAATTAATTTGTTTTTACAAGACAGCACGTTACTACCTGCAACAGTAGACTATTGCAGGCAGGGTGTGCCAGATTTTTAGACACATTGATGAACTCAAAGAAACATGAGAGGGATAATATAATACTTAGAAAATGAAGTCTTGAAATTAAGATTCTGACAAACGGGTGCTGGGTTTCTTTCATCTGAGGCCTTGGCACCGTCGAGCGTCTGGCAATCCTCTGCTGGCTGCTGCCTCTCTGTCTGCGTCTCCCGGGGTCCCTTTCATTGTAGTCGTTATTTAACGTAACAGTATATTAAGACCGACGGAGAGAGAGAGGCGGGGGGAGGCAGCACCGACCACAGGCTAATTAGATTCTGCTTGATCAGACCAATAAAGGGCTCAGAGCGACACCTGACAAAGTGAAGTGGTTAACCAGGCAACGACACACAAAAGCCGATCTATACTTGACCTGACAGGGCCACCGTTGCTCTTACGTCCTTTAAAATGACTTAAATATGGGCGTTGAACGTGTAGTGGAGCCGCAATAATGAGTCCCTGCGTTTGCTCTTTATTTAGAATCAGCCAGCATTTTGAGGTTGTGAAGCAAGTTCTGGCACGACACTTAGAAAGCAGCTGAGAGCAGAGTTTTAACGACTGTAACGGTTGTTAACGAAACTGAAAGGGACGCTGAGACATGCTAAAAGATGGAGCTGGCTGACTTTTAATCAAAATTTACGACTTCATTCTTCTCTCTAACGTAAATGCCCTGTTGTGAAACACTTGAACTTAAGAATTTGTAAAATGAAAGAATAAGTTATATTTATATTTTTCTTGTTATGCAAAACCGACAATGAAATCTACTAACAATTATTCTGTATCAAAGCCTGATTTAATTTCTTCTTCTGTGCAAAAGAGCTCCATTGTTGTCCAAAAACTAGTAAATACACAACAATTTAAACGATGGCCATTTTGCTCTTACGCTCTGAATGGGAATGAATATGCTACATAGCTAGAGGTGACTAGGTCCAAACATTTGACTTGACGTGGGCAGATAAGTCTGTAAAGATCCCCAAAAGATAAAAACAAAGAGATACAGCAACTAGATAGACGGTTACATCCACAATGTTTAAAAGGAAAGACCACCTGCACCCATCATGTTACTATTTGACATTGGCTTAGTCAAGTTGGCAAGTAGCTAACTTTCTAGCTAAAATGTTATATAGTATACCAATCTAGCTAATTCAGCTGACAAACACAAATATCACGTAGCAAACAAACACATTCAGGAGGAAATAGCTAACTTTAGCGAGAGCTATTTCCTTCTGAATAATATATGTTAAAAAAAACAGTTATCAGCTAACAATTGTCTGCATTATCCTTTAATAAAACACAGGTATAATCAGCTATTTGAAGCTCAGCAAAGTGAGTCATATGAGTCATATTTAAGAATATATATATATTTCATCTTTAATCTGCAGGGTATTTGTGTTGAACAAGTGCTTTGATGTGATGTGAACTTTGCCAACTGAAGTCAATTCGCAGTTAGTAAAATTACAAAGTACACTTTAAATTTATAAACCAAAATCATTCTCAGTCAGTTATTTAAAAGGAATATTTTCCAGAAAATGTATCCCCTCCTCTCCTCTTACAGTATATACTTGTTGTAAACAAAAGACAGTGGTTGAGATGAAAACCAGTGGTATTCTTTTATTGCTAATGTTTCACTAAATCAAGACCACATTTCTCGTAAACCCGGATGCTTCCTGTCCCTCTTGACCCTCCTCGCATGATAAAAGACAACAGCTGATGACAGCCAGTATAAATTCTTATTTCCTCTGGACTTGTGCCATAAAATGATGGAGCAGATTCTTCTCATCAGCCTTGTCCTTTTTCTGTCCAAAGTAGCTGTATTTATACATCTTAACTTCACTTAATTGATGCTTAAAATACTACACATAACGCCTTTAACTTCATACTTCTACATCAATAAAACCTGTACATGTAGACTAGCTGATATTCAGGTAATCAGGATGCCTTTAAAAAAAATAAACCACTGCTTTAAACTGCTCGTATTTAGTAACAACTAGAGGTTAAAGGAATAGTTTTCATTTTAGTAAATACATTGATATGCTTTCTTTCTGAGCATAAGAAAAATCAGTATGAATCTCATGTCTGTGTTAGGTATAAAGCTGGAGTCAGGATGTGATTAGCCTAGCTTAGCATAAAGACTGGAAACAGATGGAGACTGTTCATCCTACCCACACCTCTTAATCTCTCTACTCAGCATCCTGTATATGTTTTATTTAATGTGAACCCTGGTATTTGCAGGTATTTGTGCTGCAACGTTTTCTTTTTGAACAGTCAGGTTTGGCACAGTTTTGCCAAAACTAAAATCTGTGCTAACATGTAACATAGCCAGAAGCGCTGCACCTAATTCAGGCTAAACGCGTCCTGACAGCTCCGTACTTCACCCATCTGAGTGGTTTCAATCCTCTAGTCTCACTCTGAGAATACATATCACCATGTTTCACAAAATGTTAAACCATTGCTTTAAATGTATCGGCTCATATCTTTGTAACAGGCTGCCATGTTGTAAATTAAAGTAAGAGCTCCATAATTTGAGATATATTTTTATTCGCCCGCTATCTTAGCTTAGCACAAAGACTGGTAACAGGGGGAAACAGCTAGCCTGTCTCTGTCCAATTTTGGGCTTGACGGTAACAGTGGCCTGGGAAGCCATTGGCAACCATTTTGAGAAATTGGCAACCAATTATTGGCTTTTTGGTTGCCCTCAGCGGCAACCACTTTTTACGTTATAAAAATAGGGACAGCAAACAGCAAAATGTGCAGCCCAAAATACATACATTTAGAATGTTGTATTATTGATATTTAAATATTGATGTTAGTAGAAAAAGCTGCAAGCATTCTGGTGCATTTACTTGTTTTGGAAACAATGGTGAAGCAAATGAAGTAGTTATACTGTAAGGTGAAAAGTTCAACTAACCCCTCATAACAAGCCAATGTGCAAATCGATTCAAGTAACAAAAGATGAAAATGAACGTAAAGCAGAAAGTCTTGGGAAGCAAAGTATCCCGCCATCCTTGAGCTGGAGAGAAGACATTTGTTTGATTACTGTAATAAATATTTTATTCCTTTTTTTTTTAATCACATTTCCATTATTAAGCTAACGTATAATTGTAAAATATCTTAATTACTTAAAGTATAAAGTGAATAAAAATGGTAACCATATTTTTTACAGTTTCGGAAACCAAAAGCTGATGACTTTTAAAAGTTAAAGTTGAGCCCTCTAACAGTTACAAAAAGAGCTACAAGCAACGCTGAAGTAATCAGTACGTTATATTAAGTTTATTTAATTTGTACATAAACAAAAGTGTAAAAACGTCATTTTTTATTTCTTATTTCTTGGCTGGGACCAGTGGGTTCTCTCCAGTATTGTTGTTTTTTGCTTGTTTCCACTCTTTCAGCTATGCTAAGCTAACTGCCTGTAGCTTCATATTGACCGTACAGACATTAAGATAAGATAAGATAAGTAAAGATAAGATAAGATAAGATAAGATAAGATAATCCTTTATTAGTCCCGCAGCGGGGAAATTTGCAGGCTTACAGCAGCATAGAGTAAAGTGCACACAAGAGACATAGTAGAAGAAGACAAGATAAAAATAATAAGCAAGTATTATAAATAAGCAATAAAAAACAGTAGAAAATCAACAATAACTGAAATATTATATTTACAGACAGAAAAACTATTATAGCTATAATTGCACAGTGTATTGTATTGCAATCATTCACATCAAAATCTCCACAAAGCCAATAAGAGTATTTCCCAAACTATTTATTTAATGCAATAATTGAATCTGGTACCTTTCTAGATAGAAAAGCAAACTCTCTTCATACTGTGACAACCTTTCTGCAAGCTATGACTCGCATGCAAAGTGAAAGTCGTCTTATTAACAACTGATTTTTGCTGATTTATTCCAACCTGAAACCTTTATTTTACTGCAGCAGTAACTTCCAGATTCCTGCCAACTTTACTTTAAACTCTGTATAATTTATGAAGCGTTTGAGCTGTAATATAATGAGGTTTCTCTTCTTTTTTTTTCTTCTCTCACTCATCACACTGGGTGGTTTTTATCAGAAAGGAAAAGGGAGGAGACGGTGATGCTGTGTTTTTGTTAGCGAGCCTGAGGGCGTCGGTAACGGCACACCTCCTCCTGCTGCAGATATCAGATTAGAGGGAGGCACGCGAGGCCGGTGGTCCTTCTGTGCTGCTGCTGTACTGTACATCCTGTGTGTGTGTGTGTGTGTTTCTGTGTGTGTGTGTTTGATACCTGCATTGATCTGCCGCAGGATCGTCCGGTTCCCCTGGCAGATAGGTGAGGAAAAGGTTCGACGTGTCTTCCGGGAGGCGCTGAAAATCTGGAGCGACGTCACCCCGCTCACCTTCACCGAGATCCACAGCGGGAAGGCCGACATCCGCATCGACTTCACAAGGTGGGAGGACTGAGACGAGGGGAAAATAAGTATTTAATACATAATTAAAAAGGAAAAGGAATTCATCCTATACGAAAAGGACAAATATTACTTCAAAAGGAATGAATTTGTTATGTGGCAAAATAACAGAATATTCATATTTTGATATAGTTTTTTTTAACCTTTTGGTTCACACATTCATGTTCCCTCAAAATTAATTTTCATAACTTTACAATAATAAGCTTTATTTATTCAACACTTTTCAAAACAAAGCTACAAAGGGTTTCCAACCAGTAAATAAAAATGTTTAGCACTGCAAAGAACTAGAATATATTACAATACAAAATAAAATGGAAGCAAAATATCCCAAAGTAAAATAAAATGATTATAAGACATATATAAAATGTTTTCTCGCATTAACAAAAAAGTAGTTTTTTTGAAAAGGTACGTTTTGCTATTTTTGGTGATTCTCTGACTTTTGCATTATCAGGTCTAGATTTTTATTTGTCAAATTCAAGGATCATTTATTTTGTCATTATGCAACACAGGGATGCACAACCAAATTCACTAGTAACACAACCAAAAAATAAATATATATATTTGCATCTAAAGGAGTGTAAACAGCAGCAACAAAAACAATTCTCTGGGCAGATAATATGGCCGACTTCTTAACATTATAATATGAACATGAGTAAAAAAAACCATTGTCTATCATCTTTGACTGTTTGAGCACAAAGCGTCACTGATGTAAACACAGAGTCCACTGCCTCTCGTCCCACCAGAGTCCTGTACTTCAGTTTATGACCAAACACCTGCAAAACTTCCCATCATACTTTGTGTTTAGTGATAATTAGCACATGTTAGCATGCTAACATGCTAAACTTAGATGGTGGAAAAGGAACAATGCAAACATGTTGATGTTTAGCAGTTGTAATGTTTTCCGAGTTCAGCATAAGACAATGACCATCGCTAGTATATGACATCTTCAAATAGGTCAAAACCAAAGTTATTATTTTATATTTTATATTATATTATATTATATTATATTATATTATATTATATTATAGAAAAAGGTTGAAACTAGCAAACGTTTCTCACTTTTACAGGAAAAAACGACTAAAACAATCAATAATCAAAATAATTACAGATTACTTTTATGTTGAGCAACTAATTGATCAATCAGTTCTAAATATATATTTTTTTATTTCATGTCAAATGCATCTAGCATTATTAGTCTTAGTAATGAGAATATACTTAAATGAATAATTATCATAAAATTGAAAAATGATGTATATTTATATAAGTACTGAGTTGACCTTTTTTTGAGTGCAAGTCAGCAGAGTTTTGACAAAGATCTTTGTTATGGAGAATTCAGAGAGCCACAAAGATAAAAACAAGAGATAGAAGAGTGAAAGAAGACAAACATTACAAACTTCAGAGACACAGAAGCAGAGTTTTATGTGGGATCTGTGTCATCGTTGAAATTACTTCATTCTCTTTTATGTCGCTTGTTTTGTTTCTTCTTTCTGCAGCGATTGTTGTCTTGTTTACCTTCTTTTAAATCATGATTGTAGCTTTATTATTCGTCACATCAGAGCTGGTTTGTTTACCCGCTGCACAAATAAACTATGAATACAGTGTCATTTAGACAAAAGTATGGATTTATACATCTAATTACTGTGTTACCCCACACAGCCCCACATGTGCACCTCGATATCATATACTTATAATATGATTATTATTATAAAAATGATAATAACCATAATTGTAATAATAGTTAGAGGGGGAAATTATGAATAAATGAACAGTTACTATAAATATGTTCAAAAACCAAAGACAAATTTTTGGAAAATTTTTCTTGGAATAATGCAATACTTTTGCATCTATTGCATGCATTAATGTACTCCATTTTATAGATTTACACTTTATAAATTAGTAGGAGCATTGTTGTTTAGAGTTGTTTTTTTCATTCATTTTTGTTCTGTGTCTATGCAGAAATGTTTTGTTATATACATATATGTATATATATATATATATATATATATATATATATATATATATATATATATATATATATATATATATATATATATATATATATATATACATATTTTGAATATATATATATATATATATATATACATATTTTGAATGTAAAAGGCTGTAATTTATGGTGTTAAACATTTTTACAAATAAAATATTCTGGCATAAAAAAATGTAGCAAGACCCAAAAAAGTAAATAAAATGAGCTAGACAGAGATAAATATCAGAGTGAAGTTCAATTTGAATTAGTTGTATCATTTATATTATGGTTAAGGAAGCATTTTAGTGTTTTTTGTTTTTGCAAACTGATTGAAGGTCAAAGATTTTTCTCCTCCTCTTAAGTTATTTACCTTAAATATCTTTTTATGTATTCAGTACACTTTTGACTCTTAAATCCACTCTTCACTTTGTATTCAATGATTGACATTTTAAATGAGTGAGATTACATTTGTTTCTATCAAAAATGATTAAAAAAATCTCTGGTTTCAGCTTCTAAAATGTGAAAGTATGCAGGTTTTCTTTAACTTTCTGTGATAATGAACTCTATTTATTTGGGATTTGGACTGTTGGTCGCACAAAACAAACATTTCAAACTCTCAATGCGGCTGTTCGATTCTTGTTGTTCCCATTGTCTATCAGATTTATAAAGTTAATCGTGCTTTAAACCTTCAGAGTGTCTTTTTCTTCTCATCAGAAGTGTTTGTTTTACCGACCTGCAGGTACTGGCACGGAGACAACCTTCCCTTCGACGGCCCGGGTGGGATTCTCGCTCACGCCTTCTTCCCCAAAACGCACCGACAGGGCGACATCCACTTCGACTACGACGAGTCATGGACCCTCGGAAACCACATGGGTGAGTGTTTGTCTGGAGCAAAAAGAAAACAGGACTTTAATTTCACTAACATTGTTTTGTCTTTATTTCTTTTAGTAGGAAATAAAGAAAGAAATAGAATTAAATAACAGACTATGTCACCAAAGGGTTTGATGTGGTTTTAAGTTCAATGTTAGAAATAAACATAAAGCTAAAAACAAAGGACAACAAAGCTGAATATAGATAGGTAAAAAAATAAACATACAACTATTATTTTAACACAAGTAGATTAAAAAAGGTGTTCACATAAATATATATAAAAGCAAAAAAACAAAAATTAAAACAACAAAAAAAAAAAGCAAAAAACATTAAAACAACAATTTTATTTTATTTGAAAGTAGAGCAGGATCATAATCAAATACAGAGATGCAAAATAAAAAAAACAACAACTACAACTACAACAGCAGGGCTATCTCAAATTTAATTTAAGTTATCAAGTAAAGAAAACAACTTTAGAGCGTTAATGTCTTTAACAAGTTTAAGATACTTATTTAAGAGTTTTAATTAATTCTTCCTATGGAGAAAAAATTTAAAATTTAAAAGTTTATTTTTTTATTTTTTTATTTATGTATTAATTAATATTTTTTTTTATTTACAGTACCAGTCAAAAGTTTGGACACACCTTCTCATTCAATGGTTTTTCTTTATTTTTATTTTTATTTTTTTCTACATTGTAGATTAATATTGAAGACATCCAAACTATGAAGGAACACATATGGAATTATGTGGTAAACAAACAAATGCTCAACAAACCAGAATATGTTTTATATTTTAGATTCTCCAAACGTTTGACTGGTACTGTAGATATAAAGAACTTCCTGGTTTCAACACAATTGTAAGGGTCTTCACTGACGAGGTTAAAGACTTAATCCCAAAACAAAAAAATCTATCAGACACATCTTTATCATGAGACATTAACGAGGACTAAACACAGATGTGAGTCAGGAGGCATTGAGGGACTTTTTCATGACTCTTTGTTGACACTGGAACGTCTCAGGTAGCAGAATCTGCTCTGTCAGCAGGTCAAAACAAACAGTCACCGTTTGAACCGGGTGGTTTTTCATCCTCTGATTCCTCTTTCCTGGTAGGTACGGACCTTCTCCAGGTGGCGGCCCATGAGTTCGGTCACGTCCTGGGCCTGCAGCACTCCCGTGAGCCGGGGGCCGTCATGTCGGCGTACTACTCCTTCTCCTACCCGCTGAAGCTGAGCGAGGACGACAAGCGAGGCATCCAGTACCTCTACGGCGCTCATCCTCAAGTCCTGCCCTCGCCACCACCACCGCCTCCTCCTCCTCCACCACCATCGAACCCAGAGACCAATGAGATCATCAGGAATGTGAGTGCAGCTGATGCAGCATTTAAAGAACAAACTGGAGAAAATAAAAAGCTTAAAATAACCTTTTAATGTCAAAGAGGAGGCTCAATAAGTTGGCACGTCTTGAGACATTTTAATTCTCAAAAGGATTACGCAGCTCTTGCGGACTGTAAACCTGCACGAATAAGACACAGAACAAAAAAAGTCTATTATTCTCAAAGCCCTGAGCTGGTTAATGAGGTAACATGTGGACATGTGGCTCAAAATTGGCCTCTTTCTATGCAAATTAGCCTCCCATAAGAAGAGTCTTAAAGCTGCATTCTCTCTCCTGTCCACCAGGGGGCGACTCCTCTGGTTGTATAGAAGTCTATGAGAAAATGACTCTACTTCTCTCTTGATTTATTCCCTCAGTAAACATTGTAAACATGAGTTTATGGTCTCAATCTCTAGTTTCAAGTCTTCTTCAATACAGCATGATGTTCATTTAGTAAATGATGCTCCAAAAGATACTTAAAACATTATTGAATATATTTTAGTACCTCGCTCCTATGAATGTGGCATTTTCTTAAAAGCAACAAAACCAGTCCGTCTCTTAGCACCAAGCCTACTGGTTCCTACTGAAATACAAAAATAAACATCTTAACAAAAATCCCTCAAACAGGAGGAAACAGCACATTTGTTGAGGACTATTTTCAGCGGCGGATGAATCCACATTTGTTGCTCTAGTGAGTATTTTGTGGGATTGAGTCAGAATAAACTGCAGTGACCGTGTTCATTATGAAGGAACAACAGGCTTTATGACTCAGAGGAAGAAGAGATATCCACAGGGAATCACTTTTTAATTTTTTATGGGATTTGTTGACAAGAAGAAGAATATGTATTACCCCCCCCTCCAGTCTTCTCCCTAAAGAGAGTTGGTGGTTTCTGTGGTTATGACACTTAAATATCTTTGAAACTGCACCACATCATAAAACAACCACAGATGATAAATGAGGGTCAAAGACATAAAGTCATCTTTGTGTGGATGTGGAGAAAAAAAAGGTTCCACTTCACATAATCTTTCTCTTTTTAAACTTTTATTTCTGGTTTTATTTGGATCAATCAAATAAAACTTTACTCTTTTGCCTCCGTTCCAGCCCGACGCGTGCCAGACGGACTTCGACGCCGTGTCCATGATCCGAGGCGAGCTGTTCTTCTTCAAGTCGGGCTACGTGTGGCGGATCCGGGACGGGCACCTGGAGGGCGGTTACCCGGCGCTGGCGTCCCGTCACTGGAGGGGGATTCCCGACAACATCGACGCCGCCTTTGAAGACAAGGCGGGGAATATTTGGTTCTTTCAAGGTGGGCAAGCGAGGGAAACGCTGGAGCTGAGCTGAGCTATGTGGGGTTTTACATTCTTTTTCAGGGATCATCTGCAGATGGATCATGGTGAACTATAAGGGCAAGTTTGAACGGGTGTAAAATGTTAATTAACACAGAGACGGGTAATTATTGCAATTATGAGTCTTTCTGGTGTGGTTAAAGGTAGAATGTGTGTGTTTACTCTTCTTCTACCACTTTTCTTTACATTGTCTTAATGTGATAAACACACAGCTTTTATCATGAGCTAACGTTACCTTCAGGTGATGCTCAAAAGCATCAGGAAACACAGATGTCGTCTGGATTCAAACCTCTGACTCCTGGTTGGGTTTTTAGTTTTTTGCTTCAGTGCAGCTCCGACTGATCATTCCATAACAGAAATGGGATTAAAACTTTTAATGTGATACTGGAGAGAAGTTCATTTCAGGTCACAAAGTCGTTAATAAAATCCTTGTTCTCTGAAACAATTCTACTACAAAATACAATATAAAGGAAAAACACGCAAGTAAATATGAGAATACAAAACATAAAACACAAAATAGTGCAGAAGTTAAAGTATAGGTATAAATAGAATATATATAACTTAAAATATAATATTGTGATGGATGAAATTATCTCTGTAAACTGTGGCATGTGTGCAGGTTATCCCCTGCTTTATGGTCTGTTTGACTCTAAATGGAGCATCATTTACTAAATGAACATCATGCTGTATTGAAGAAGACTTGAAACTAGAGATTGAGACCATAAACTCATGTTTACAATGTTTACTGAGGGAATAAATCAAGAGAGAAGTAGAGTCATTTTCTCATAGACTTCTATACAACCAGAGGAGTCGCCCCCTGATGGACAGGAGAGAGAATGCAGGTTTTGAGACACTTTTCCGTATCGGCTTAACATTTTTAGGAGGAAAACTGGGAGTTAAACCAGACTTTCTGAAGTCTGAAAACAACTTAATGGATCTCTAAATGAGATCCACCAACAGGGAATGAATGGCGTCCGTCACTCACCCTCTCTTCTCTCTCTCTGTCCCGGACCAGGTGAGAACTACTGGGTGTTTGATGCCGAGATGCAGATCAAGGGTCCGGAGTCCATCAGGAGTCTGGGTCTGTCGGTGTCGGGGATCCAGGCGGCGCTGCGTTGGGGACACGACTCCAACTTCAACACCTACTTCTTCAAGTCGGGCAGCTACTGGAGGTTCAGCCCCAAAGAGAACCGGGTGGAGTCCGTCTACCCAAGAAGCATGCAGGACTGGAGCGGCATCCCCGACGACGTGGACGCCACCTTCAGGGACATCTACGGTAAAAATCTATTTCCCCTCTGGGTATAAATGAAGTATCTGTCCATCTATTTGGGGTTAAACATGCTTATATTTGAGTTACAATGGGATTTAGATACTCCAAGTATGTTTACAATGACTACGTTTACATGCACACTTGTATTAAGATAAGATAAGATAAGATATAACTTTATTAATCCTGAAGGAAATAGCTGTGCCAGAGTGTCAATAAAGATTACAACAGAAGAATAACAAAAAAACAATAGAATAAAACTGATAACGTGTAAAAGAAACACTGACACCACTGCAAAATATAAGAGTAAGATAAATAACTAAAATAAAAAATAAAATAAAATAGAAAAAGTAAAATATTAAATACAAGAGTAAAAACATAAAGTCTATAAGAAGTGATACTAATAACAGTGCCTATGTGGATTTTTTCTTACTTTTTTTACTTACTTATTTAATATTCTTTACTGTGTAATTACTTATTTATAATACTTGTTTTGATCTTGTTTTTTTACTTATGTCTCTTGTTTGCACTATCCTCTCTGCTGCTGTAATCCTGCAAATGTCCCCGCTGCAGGACTAATAAAGGATTATCTTATCTTATCTTATCTTATCTTATCTTATCTTATCTTATCTTATCTTATGTATATTGAGCGTGATATTGAGATAGATATTATCAATGATATTGGAAAAGTAGTAAAAAGTTATTTTGAGCATAGATAAATGAAAAGAATATTGCACACTGTTGAAAAAAGATATCTCTTTAACTGTGGAGAATCACGTCAACAGGTAAATGCTAAATCACCTGAAATCCAGCTGACTGGTTCCTTTATTTACATCACTTCAATCAGTTCAATCAAACGGTGCAAAATCCACTTTTCTCTGTTATCAATGAACAAAGCGAAAGGATGATTAAAAACTAATTTGTTGTACTTTGGGTGCATAAATAGCAACAAATGACAGTTTGAAGGAATGATTACTTAACTTCAGGGCTACCTGCTCTAATGTTCTGTACAGATTTTAAACCTTTTAAGGCAAATTTATGATTTTTATATGAATAAAATTGAATAGTAGGCAACAAGTTCACTGTCCTGGTCATCTGTCCGGCTACTTCTGATCAAAACGCCCACAAACTAGTGAATTCATGACATTTTAGGATTCCTAAACTCATTTTTATTCGCTCTGGAACATGAATACAAAAATCACAAAGTTCTTTAAACTGATGCCGTTTTTTCCAAATCAATTATCAATTCATCACAAAAACCTGCAAACGTTAACTTATTTTAAACCCAAATAAACCCAAATTAAACATTTCTTACACTCGCCATGTGCTGTTCTGTCCTTCAGGCTACGCTCACTTCATCCGCGGTCGACAGTACTGGAAGTTCGACCCCGTCGGCATGAACTCTCTGGAGGGATACCCGCGCTACATCGGCATGGATTTTTTCGGCTGTAGAAACGTGTGAGTCCTTAACTCTGGAGAACCACATCAACAGGATCTGTTTTTATTTGACCATGAAGAGGAGTTTCTGGAGCAGAGACGTTTGTGTTTTCATCCTGCGGATTCCTTTAAACCCGTCTTTTGCTTTTACACCTTTTATTGAAATCTCACCTTCTTCTCAGGAAAACCAAGTAATGTTTCCTCAGACTCGGCACCTCCTGTGCAGCTATACTCGTATTTATTTTGCACATTTGTTTTTTTGTTACCATAAGGCTGAGAATCTGGGCCGACGTGTTAACGACGTGTGACACCACATCACCGCATCACTTCCTGTCTTTGAGCCTGAAATATGAGATTTTCAACTGGTGTTGGTTTTTGCAGACGTAACCAGTTCAGACTGTTTGAGGATGTTTTTCATTTCGATGTCTTGTGTTTTTCATCATTGACGAACTCTCTGATCCTCGAAGTGTTTGAAGAGTGACATCAACCTTAAATCTGCAGGAGGCAGATGTTTATTACGCCTTTAAAACCCAGAAATCATTCGACATGATGATGGTAAACAAACGTCAGACGCAGTTGATTTTATTGCCACTCTGACTCATCGCTGACCCTGAGTCACAACATATGAACACATTGTTTTTGTCTTTCTAAGTTGCTCTTTCACTTTTAAGTTTTTGGAAAGCTGCATGAAGGGTTTTTGTAATTTTGACCGACTTGTTTGGGCTCCAATCAGCTGAGCATCCTGCTCTCATGCTGTGTAGTCAAAAATGTAGCGCAAATTTTATCTGAATTTCTAGATAATATGCACCAAAAGAAAAGGTGTGATTTCATCGACAAGATATACGGTTGCACCAATTCACTATTGAATAATTTGTCCTCTTTGGGCATCAAACAGATATTTGAATGCGTTTCAAGTGTTTTAGATAAAGTAATGTATTTATTTTTCTTATTTTGGCAAATGAACAAGGTTTCAGGAAGAAGATTAAGTCTGCAAACACCTCAATATTTTTTTTTCTTTTGATTTTAGACAAAAAAATGACCTCCTTTTTATTCCCAGACAAACACAAAAACATTTGCATTTCACACAATGTGGATATATTCATGTTGGGAAGAAGAAGGAAGATAACATCCCTGTTGTTTCATGTTTTGATGTCACTCTTCCAACATGTGAGATGATGTTCGATCCCTCAGCGCTCTGCTGGGACGGTTTAAAGAAAAGCTCCAGGGCTCCACCTAGAGTGCAACTCCGTCACCCTGCAGGAGATACTTCCTCATATTAAGTTTCTATCTATCTCACATGTTGTTTGCTCGATGAAGTCGTTGGTTATCTGTAACATTAACGTGGTGCTCTATTCAGGTCGGTCGGTTTGACACATTCAGGGACAGAAGCTGCTGCAGGAATCAGCGGTTCTCGACCTCCGGAGAGTTTAACTTTCAATCTGTTGATGCAAAGACAAAGTCTAAAGTTATGATAAATATTACCAGCTGGTTGAAAAACATTAACTCAAATATAATT
Source organism: Anoplopoma fimbria (assembly GCF_027596085.1). Taxonomy (NCBI): domain Eukaryota; kingdom Metazoa; phylum Chordata; class Actinopteri; order Perciformes; family Anoplopomatidae; genus Anoplopoma; species Anoplopoma fimbria. The sequence continues at coordinate 27,105,753 of NC_072461.1, read as the reverse complement.
TTGAGTTACTTGTATTTAAATGGAGTATTTCCATTTTCTACTACTTTAACTATTCCACCACATTTCAGAGACTTTTTTAATTACTGTTGAGAAAAACATTTGAGATTAAAACATATTAATTTAACATTTTGTAACTGTAAGTTTACAAAAAACAACATACTTAAAGCACATTTTGCTGAAAATAATTCAGTACTTTATTTTAAATTATGCAGGACTTTTACTTGTAAAAGAGTATTTTTTCTACACTGTTGTACTGGTACTTTTACTTTAAGAGTAACTAAAACCCTTTTTTGCTGAAGTACCTTTTCCCCTGAAAAAAGAAGCCTTTTAACATAAAAAGCAGCACATTAACTGCAGGGTTCGGTCTGTGTTACTTTAACATTTAGACTTGCTAGCACGCTCTCTGTTATTGTGATTATCGTTATTCATCGGCTAACTGAAAGAGGGTAACGGCTACTCTTCAAAAGCTGCCTCCAAATATGAAGCCTGGCTAGTAGCTACATTAAATTGCTACCAGTAGAGGGCAGTCACTCTGCAAACGTGTAAAACAATCTGTATAATTCAAATACCTTGCAATAAAATGTCAAGACTAGGACCTGAATCCATCAACTACACTACTAAATACACATATATGTTGGATTTCAGCCAATGAGAGTTAAAGGATCTCACGGACCTGGTAAACTCATGTTCTGACCTCTTTGTGGGTCCGGTCCCCCGGGTTGAGAACCTCTGCGTCCCGGTTGCAGCAGTAGAGAGGTGAAGGCTCAGTAGAGACTGTGGTGTTCATCAGATGTTAGGCTTCAGTGCAGGACGCTGACGAGTCGTTATCGTTTTCATCGTTCAGACTTTGTTGCTGTTGTTTGAATTATTTCTACAACTCAAGTGTTAATCAGTGAACGAATATTTATACACAAACAACTCAGCACAAGTTTGATGTACATACATGTCTTTGAATATTGTTTTTTTTTTTTTTGTACCTGTAGCCTTGTACCTGTACATTGAAATGTATGAACTGCATATTGTTTTCTTATTAATAAAAATCATAATCTTTTTCACAAACGATGCCGTGTCTGGAGAGATTAAAGCTGATTTACTAAAGAAAATTCAAATAATTAATTAAGGTTTTTATAATGCATTTTTACCTGTTGTGCAAAGTGAAATACAATCATTTTTGACCACACTTCGATTTATGTGCTGATTATGAGAAAAATATGGATGTAAAATAAATATATATACTGATTTATATGAATTTAACTGGTGGGAAGACATAAGATTACTTTCCAGCAAAATCTTAATAATATTTTCAGCATTACTGATAAATGTTTTTTTTTTTGTTGCTTAAAAACACCATATTCATTAAATATTAGACTTAGAAATGAGATATTAAATATTTGAATGATTTTTAAACATTTCACTATAAAGCTAATTTAAAAATTAAAAAAAACAATGTTGTAAAAAAACAATTATTATTATATATTTTATTATAATTATACATTTTATAGACTGAATCATCAATTATTTAATTTATGAATATAGATGGTAATATATTAACGAACTCTGAGCTTTGAATTGTGAATTTTGAGGCAATTTAAAGTCAGAAATTGATCATTTAACTAAATACATTCTCATTCACAACGTTTTTGTTTAATTACCTGGGCTTTTTATTTCATTTTATTATATAAGATTTTATTCATCTGATTTTTGTTGTGCAATTATCATTATTATCTATTTTTTTATAGTTATATCACTTTAAAAAAAAACTTTAATACAAATTATATTTCACAAACTTCAAAAATGATAATAATGATAAATAAATAAATAAACAAGTACATAAATATATAAATAAATAATAAATATAATATCACTAGGATTAAATATGGGGATATCAGAAAAAAAGTAATTTCTAAACTACATATCTGGATCTGTTTTCTAACTTATTCGCTTTAGAAGTGACTATAATGGGTTAAAGGTTTACCACATGTGGGCTGTATGGTGTTAATTGATGGGTGGATCTGATTGGCTGCTGCAGAGAGAGGGGGCGGGGCCTGTGCTGTTCACTCAGGGAGTAAATCATGGCTGACAGTGAGCAGCAGCAGCAGCAATGGCTCTCAGCTTCACTCAGGAGTACTTTCAGATCCCAGTGGTGACCCGAGCCTACACGACCGCCTGCGTCCTCACCACCGCCGCCGTGGTAAGAAACAACAACAACAACAACAACGACAACAACAACAATGACAACAACAACAATGACAACAACAACAACGACAACAACAACAACAACAACAACAACAATGACAACAACGACAACAACAACAACAACAATGACAACAACAACAATGACAACAACAACAACAACAATGACAACAACAACGACAACAACAACAACAACGACAACAACAATGACAACAACAACAACAATGACAACAACAATGACAACAACAACAACAACAACAACAACAATGACGACAACAACGACAACAACAACAATGACAACAACAATGACAACAACAACAACGACAACAACAAACAACAATGACAACAACAACAACAACAACAACAATGACAACAACAACAACGACAACAACAATGACAACAACAACAACAAACAACAGAGTTTAAACTCTGACCTCCAAGCTCTGATCAGGCAAAAAACTATTATTTAGATAAAGTAGAAAATATTAATTTCTAAATTAATTTGTTAACATTCAATTCACAATCAAACTACTTGTTATGTTGTTGTTGTTGTTATTTATCTAATGTTGTTTTAATGTTAAATAAACTGAAGTAACACTGAGCAGCAAACAGTTTCGGTCATGTGATGCTTTCTTAATACATTTAATGAGAAATAAACATGTTCGTCAACTAGAAAAAGCTAAATTTCGTGAAAATTTGCATTTGAAAACATTTTAAATAACTTAAAAATGAGTCTTTTGAGCTTTTGAAACAATATAAACAAGTTAAATTGATTTGAAATGTTATAAAACTCTTGTTGAGATGTATGAAAGTTTAAAAATGAACTTACTTACTTGTCAAAGTATTAATTTGAAATAACAGTTTACGTTTTAAGTGTATTGAACATATTGTATATAATCTTTGTGAGTGTGTGTATATATATATATATATATATATATATATATATATATATATATATATATATATTCCTTATAAACTTCCTTTGTGATGTTTTTTATAATTTGTTGTTTTTTATTGCTTTATAATATTCTAATTTAAAATATTTAATTTTAATGTATGTGTGTATAAAGTTGTGCAATCCTGTTTTGAATAATGACGATAACGCCGAACCTTAAGTGTAAACACTGAAAGGAATTGAGGCGTCTTTAGAAGTTGTAAAGCAGTTGATGTGTCAGTTAAAGGTTCATTATTGACCAAAGTTTCAGTTGAAGGGAAAGAAGTGAACAAAGAGCTGTTAAGTGAAGTGGAATCAATGAGTGCAGTTGAATTAATTTAACAGCGTTAGATGAAAGCAGTTGAAGTGTCAGTTCCAGAGGAAAAAACAACAGTTGAAAGTAGTTGTGATTTAAGTTGATTTGGAATAACTGAATATAGTCGGTAGTCTGTAAATGTCAGCTGATTTTTACCGGATGAAAGCAGTTGAAGCGTCAGGAAAGTTGTAAGCGACAAAAGTACTTTTTTAACACACATTAAGTATAACATTTGAAAATAGTTTAACTGTTAAGAGTAAAAAAAATGAAATTAGTTGATATGTGACTTGATATATTTTGTGTGAAAGCAGTTGAAGTGACAGTTAAAGTGAAGTGAAAGCTCTGAAAGTAGTTAAACTGATAGATGAGGTCATTCACTGAGTTATAACTAAATGTAGATGAACTAATTTAAGTATCATGTGATGAAAGCACTTAAACTGTCCACTGAAGAGTAAAAAAACAGCAGTGAAAGTAGTGGAAGTGAAGGGTAAAGTTGAAACGACAAAATATAATAAAATTTCAGTTGTAGTGTAAAGAAAATAAATAAGTTAAACTGTTTAAGATTGATGGGTTGGATATGTTATGAATACATTAATTAACACTTAAAACATCCTTTTATTAATGTTATTTAATATTAAATGCATGATTAGGGGACTTTAAGTAAAATAAATATGTATTGATACCTAACTTGTTGATTAATATCGATCTGTGTGTTATTTTCTTTAGCAACTGGAGGTCATCAGCCCCTTTCAGCTCTACTTTAACCCCGACCTCATCATCAGAAGATATCAGGTGACATTTATTAACAAATTAATACATTTAAAACACGTCTGTATGGTACTTTATTATTATAAATACATTATTTTTAATGTCTCTCTCTTTCAGATATGGCGCCTGATAACCAGCTTCCTCTTCTTTGGTTCTGTGGGATTCAGTTTCCTGTTCAACATCATCTTTCTGTATCTTTTTGTGAATGAATATCTACGTTTATGCTATAATAAATACCAGAATAGTCTAATAATGCAGAGCCCTTAACTCAGCTAAGGTATCGATACTGTCGGATGCTGGAGGAAGGATGTTTCCGGGGAAGGACGGCGGATTTTGTTTTCATGTTCCTGTTTGGAGGAATCGTTATGACTGTATCCTTTAAGATATTTACTGTAGTGATGCTTGAACTACCGCTGTGTTCACTTCCTTAGATAGTTCCTTATTTACACAATATTATCATATCAAATATCAAAATGTCATTTTTTTTTATAGAACGGTTATTGTCAATACTCGTAGACGGTGACACCCCAAGGTGCAACTAATGATTATTTCCATTATCCATCAGCCTTCATATTATTTTCTCAATTAATTAACAATTTTGTCTGTACATTTTTACGAAAAATGTTCATTCAAGTTTTTTATAATTTTTTCAATATTAACAACATAACTTTTATTCATAATTTAATTATTTATTGATTTATTTATTGGTTATTAAATGGGAACAGTGCACCTTAATAAACTCTGTAAAATATAACAAAAAAATGTACTTAAAAAAACACTAATTGATTATGAATAATAGTTGCAGAATTTTTTTCATCTTCTTTCCATTTACTTATTGATTAATTTAATTAATTAATTGACCTGAATTGTTTGAGTTCTACCATGAAATCTGTCCTCAGTGAATATCCAGTCAAGAGATTTAAAATATTGATTTCTTTTTTTGATTCCATCACAAATAATGACATAAATCTAAGCAAGGCTTCCCTAAAAAATACACAAATGAAACCAGCTCATCAAACTATCTTCAGGTTTAGATTCTACCAGAGTCGACTGGTGAAATGTTGTTTGTAATTTGGGTGAACTGATCCTTTAAAGTGCATAATCTTTATGACTTCCTCTTTTAAAATGTCAGTATTTTTTTTCTTCTTCATGCCGAGGGCGGTTTTCTTTAATTAGACTCATAAATCAGGACGCCGACTGTCTAAAAGCGTGAAACCAGCTACTGAACGTGCAGAAAGTCTGTTTTTTTGGTCGATGCTCAGCAGTTTGTAGCCAGAAGCTCTGGTTCACATTCCGTTAATGAATCCGTGGTGGTGTTTGTTCTACGCTGTGAAACGGTCAGCGTTCTGGTTTACAGGTTTGTCTGGAGCCGACTGATGTTTCACTGATGTTTTATTAAAAGCAGGTTTGATTCTGCTGTTATATCAGTGTTCAGTGTGTTTATCAGGACGGTAGCATGAGAAGGTTGGCTTTTATTTTGAAAGGGTTTAGCATTCGGTAAACAGTAAACTGAAGAGAACCTTTCATAAGTGTTTAAGTTTTAGGACTTTAGTTTGATAAATACATCGTGTCATCAAGTGATTAATGTTGAGTAATTTACATATTTGTCTTTTGTTATGTAACAATTCTGGAGGCGGAAATGGATAATGCCAGAAATATTAACAGGTCAACGGTAATTCATTTTGCATTAATAAGTCAAAATTGAGATTCAATATTTAAAAAAATGTAATCAGCCATAGAAAGTCAATAGTGCAGTACAACTTCTTCAGTAAAATGATATAATAGGAAATAAATATTTATTTTAATTTCATAAGTTAAACTATTTTCTTAGTAAATCATAATTTTACTCATGATATTGATTTACTTTTTCAACATATTTTAGAAAATAGGTCTAATTTTTGGACTTTGTAGTTCCTGACTATGACTCATAATCTCGACATACAGATTTACTAATTATTAGTAATTATTCGTAATTGTTTTTACTTTTGTCAACCCCAGCTTGTTTTAGTTACTTAGGGAGGGGGTCCCGTTGTGTTTTTTTGTATATGGTTTATCAATAATTTAACAAAAAAGAAATGAAAATGAATGAAAAAAAACAATTTTTTTGTAGTAGAGTAAAACAGGTATTTAGGAGGGGAAAAAAAGGTAAATTATAATTAAAAAGAAAGAAAAAAGGGGTCAGGGAAGGTAGTTGTGTGTGAATGGGCATACAAATAAAAAAATGCGATGACCAATATAAATGTATAATTCAGAATATCAACGCTAACTTTAATTTAATTTGTCCCTTCTGGCAGCATTGGTCTTCCATATACATGAGATAAGAGAGAAGATATTTCTATTTACTTGTTAATTTTAACCAGAGTTCCTTCTGTAAAGTTTCTTTCTAGCTTTCTGCTTCTTCACCAGCTCGTGTTTGACTTGATGAGGTTTTTTCTGGCACCAGATCAGTTTTTTTTTTTTACCTTTTTGAGAAACTGAAACCAAAAGGTGATATTAGTTGAATTTAACCTGAAGTCCTCAGCTGTTCGGTGTGTTCGCCAACGTCTTCTTCCTGGGTCAGGCCTTCATCATCATGCTGGTCTACGTGTGGAGTAGAAGACATCCGCTGGTCCACATGAACTTCTTTGGCCTCCTGAACTTCCGGGCTCCGTTCCTCCCCTGGGTTCTCACCGGGTTCTCGCTTCTGCTCGGAAACTCAGTTGTGGTCGACCTCCTAGGTACGAGAACCCAAAACACCAACAACATCTGATGAAACCAGACTTTGTTCTATTAATCTAGGATTCTTCTTCTTCTTCTTCTTCTGAGCTCCAAGCCCATTGGTTCCTAGTAAAGACGCCAATCTTGAAAATAAATATACATATTTCTTAAGTCTTAGTAATTTCCTAAAACAGCTGGTCTTTGTAGGTTTTTAACCAAACGAACAAGAGGCAATGGTGACATTTGTTGGGGATTATTTTCAGCGGCGGATTAATCCACATTTGGCGCTCTAGTGGCAGCAGAACAATGTTTGTGGGATTCAGAGTTAAAGTAATCTTCAGCGTGTGTGTGTGTGTGTGTGTGTGTGTGTGTGTGTGTGTGTGTGTGTGTGTGTGTGTGTGTGTGTGTCTCACTGATGTGTGTGTTTTCATTAGGTATCAGTGTCGGTCACATGTACTACTTCCTGGAAGACGTGTTTCCAAACCAGCCGGGAGGAAGGAAGCTGCTGACGACGCCGGAACTCCTGTAAGAACCAGATTTCATCTCACTGTGTTTTAACTTTTCCATGTCTTAAAGCTGCATTCTCTCTCCTGTCCATCAGGGGGCGACTCCTCTGGTTGTATAGAAGTCTATGAGAAAATGACTCTACTTCTCTCTTGATTTATTCCCTCAGTAAACATTGTAAACATGAGTTTATGGTCTCAATCTCTAGTTTCAAGTCTTCTTCAATACAGCATGATGTTCATTTAGTAAATGATGCTCCATTTAGAGTCAAACAGACCATAAAGCAGGGGATGCTTTAGGGACGGGATAATTGTTTTTATCTTATTTAGGAAATAAGATCATGTGACCTCGTTCTCTTCTCTCAGACGGTCTTTGTTTGACCGACCAGAGGACCCAGACTACGACCTCCTCCACGACGAGCAGCAGGACGACGATGAGCTGCACGACTAAAAGACACAAGAACCCCCGAAGGTCTGGATAAATCAGACGAGACAGGAAGAGGAGGAGGAGGATCTGTGGAGCCCCGAGTCTTTGCAGAGGACAGTTTAGACGTATATGAACCGAACTGCAAGTCAGAATCATGAATATATTAATTCATCACATATTGGACAGAAAGCATTATTTTTAAAAAACAAGCAATGACACCAAATTTCAAAGGATTATGGGTATTTTATTTTGTTTGCATCCACGATCAACAGGCCTGCCAACAGGTGGTGATAGTGTGCCAAGATCACAGTATTGCACCATTAAAGGAAGTGAAGAAGAAGACTGCTAGCATGTAAACATGGATGTAAACAATTCAGGTTTTGAACTGCACTCAACGGGTTTATAAGAAAGATAAAATGGGAGTTACGATTGTAACCACGGTTCTATGAATTCTTCCTGACTCTTCCAGAGTTGTCCAGTGCAAAAGCGACGTCATTTGGCGGTCAGGAAGATATAAAACACTGACTGTAAACAGAAACTTTTAAAGGTCCACTTTAAGGAGCTTTCTACCGTGTATCAGGGGTCATCATGTGACCTAAGGATGTCACATAGTCACGTGACAATGAGTGATATTATAAAAGGTAAAGTTGTAACCTGTTTCTGAAGATCATAGAATGAGTAAAAACCCAGTAAGAGGACCTTTGAGTTGAAATGATTCTGTCTCATACAACGTTTAACAGAATTATGTTGACGACCACAAACACGTTTCTTTTGATTCTCCAATGTTCATCAATGTCGATAAAATCACAAACCTGCCAATAAAACCATTGCACACTGATATCGAACAATATTCTGAATTTCATAAGCGTCATGTAAACCTGATATTTAGTTTAAAAATTCTGAATTTGGAGCATTTTTCAATGAAAACATGAGAAAAATGCCGATATTACTCAGGTTTTAGGAGCATTATTTCAACATAAATACAGCACTTTTGAAAAATGAGTATTTTTTTACAAAAAGAAGCTTGTAAAAATACAGAATTTGAAGGAACGGCGACAACGAGGGTTCACCACTGGAATTATGCGTATGACGTATACATTATGGGGACGTGAAGTTAATGAGATGAAGCTGTATTCTTTGCAGTCCTAATTTTATTGTGAAACTTGTTTAACTATTAGTCAATAAAGATTATTAAACAGTTATAAATTGTAGCTCTGATAAGCTGCATGTATACTCTTCATTTCATTAGCAATGCAAACAGCTTAGAGGGAATATTGTCTTTTTCGTGTGAACTCTGTGTTCCTGCGTATGAAGAACCGACTCATCATAACTCTCTCTCTTCTGTTGTGTCGCTGCAGAACTGCCGACGGCCTGAATTCCCATCAGCCCGTCTGCTCACTCTGCACTTTCACCCGCTGCCTTTGTGGGTCAAACACTGGCCGACAAAATGGAAATTGCTTAGCACAAGAAAAACACGCAAAAAACAAAGTCTCTGTGGGTCGCCCGGCAACCAAACACTTCATCATCCCTCATGACAACACAACTGATGAGTATGAAGTCAAGAAAGGAGACTTGAGAGTGAAGATTATTATGGGTCAGAAAATAAAGAATTAATTAACAACAAAGACAAAAAACAAGAGCTGAAAGATTTGAGGCAAATATCTAATTGCAATTTTTCTGAATAATATTGTAAATTAAACTGTGAATATGTTCATCAAATGAAATTGTAATTTGCATAAAAGAAGAGGTTGAGGTCCTTTCAAGGTTCTTTTCTTTAGTCAGTCTTCCAGGTAAACTTTCCTTTTCTCTACAGAACTGACCTGTTTATTTCACATTATAAAGATAAGACTTTACATATTTAACTAAAAGTCTGCAGAGACACTAGCAGCTGTGAGAGGCTGCATTTAGGCAGAGGATTCACCAGAGTTATTACATTTCATGGCAATAAAATGAAGACATTCTTTTTCAATCTGGAACAAAATATTGGGCCAACAGCACATCAAACCACTAGCATGGCTTAAAACAGACTCTCACCACAGTACACTCCTCATTTTTTCAGCCATTAAATATCCGGACAGCAGCCTACATCCTGCCACACTCTACCCAGCCGACGGTCATGGCTTATTTTTTGTGGTTTTGCCAAATCAGAGAGAAATCTTATATAAATTTGCAACCTTTAACTTTAACTTTCAAGTCGTTAAGTCACTTTTAATTAGCTTTAGAGATTTTATTAATTGCATCCCAAATTAAAACACTGAATCGGTCAGCTTCAACTATTGTAAGTATTTTATAAAACATAATATCAGTAAATTCCTACCCTAGTTATGGCAGAAATATATCCCAAAACGTTTTTAAATGATGCACAATAAAAAGACGGCAGATAAAGTTCTTTCACTTTTTTTTTAATTTTGTAAGAATTATTAAAATGTACAAAAAGACAACAAATACAACATAACAATATATATTATCTGAGACTGGCTGTGAGGTCGTCCTTCTCCCTCTGTGGTCCGTAAAGAGTCAGTGGTCAAAGAGAGCGAGCGGCTCCTCCGAACGGTCCGAGGGGGAAACACGGAGGAGATTCTACGGGACAGAATATAAACATTCATATTTCAAACAGAGAAACACATCCAGCATGCGGCGGAGGGACATCTTTTGTTGCCGATGTCGTGAAACCGTGACGGCGTTCGTACCTCAATCCAGACGAGCTCCGTCCTGTAGGGGGCGCCGCCGTCGTCTTCTACCACGCAGGAGCCGTGTTCGCCAACCGCCTCATTCGTCTGAAGAGAGAACGAGAACGGAGCGTCAACAGAGACAAACTATTACAAACCTCGTTTTTGCATCTAGAGCTACAATTAATAACTGATTAATTATCTTTATTGACTAGTAGTTAAATAGTTAAACACGTTTCAAATTTAGGGTTAAAAACATTGCTTTTTTAAGATATATATATATATATATATATATATATACACGTTTGTATCGTTTATTCTGTAGTCCATAAAATGTCAGAGAAAACAATGAAAAATGTCCATCTCAGATTTTTTCGATATGCCAGGTGATGATTTTAAATGTCTTGTTTTGTCCAAATCCCAAAATGATTAACTTCAATAGTATATAAAAAAGAGAAAAAGGCAGGAGAACTGCATTTTCTGCTATTTTTGCATGAAAAACAATTAATTATCCAAATAATTGGCAATTATTTTTTCTGTCAATGGACTAATCGATAAGCCGTCTTATTGTTGCAGCTCTTAACATTAGATTTTGATGGTTTGGACAAAATAAACTATTGGATCCAATAAACAATTGATTCACAGGAAAATAATCAAATAAATCAATGAAGATGGATCTATTATGGCAATAATCTTTGTCCATTAGACTAATGTATCACCTGAACATGTTTCTGTAATAAAACCAATACAGGCTTTGCAGCTGTATCATATAGTTTCATTTATTTAATCTAACCAGATAAAGTCTTATTTTGAAGGCAGACCTGGACAGGACATTAAAACGTCCAGTAAACGCTCACCTGGTGTTTCTGTCCTGGTCTCTGATCTTCTTCTCCATCTCGGCGTCCGTCAGCGTCTCCAGCAGGGGGCACCACTGGTCGGCGTCGCCCGTGTTCCTGATGGCGATCTCCACCGTGGGAAGAGGGTTTTCACTGCAAAACAACAACAAAGAACAAAGACACTTCATCATCATCATCTTCATCATTGAGATCTGAATGCAGCTGTCGTGACTCAGATCGGATGTTTTCTAGTTTAAAGCTTAAAGTCGATCCTGAAACATTGAACTTGAAGCTTCAAAGACATTTTTTCTGTTTCAATAAAGAAACATTATGACATTTAACTAAAACATCTCTTTCATATATTTATTTCAAAATCAACACAAAGACGATGACTTTCCAGATATTTCAGGAAACAATCACGACTCAGTGGAAACGGAGAAAACAAGCGTGAGAAGCCGATAAGAGAAATGAAACAACAGATCTGAACTCTCTCTGCTCCGTTTGTTATGAAAACACATTACGAGTTATGGTGAAATAAGCAGTGAAACATTTGTTCCACACCAGACGTCCGACTGTGATAAAGGTCAGTGCTGCTGCTGGAGGTTTGAAATATCTCTCTGTTTCACATCCTGGGAAACTAAGAAACTCAGACTGTCACAGTTACATTTCACCCAAAGAAGAAGAAGAAGAAGAAGAAGAAGAAGAAGAAGAAGAAGAAGAAGAAGAAAAGAAAGATGAAGAAGAGAAGAAGAAAAAGAAAAAAAGAGAAGAAGAAGAAGAAGAAGAAAAAGAAGAAGATGAAGAAGAAAGAGAAAAAAAGAGAAAGAAGAAGAAGAAGAAGAAGAAGAAGAAGAAGAATCAAACACCAAACAAGACCTCTCCTTCAACTCGATATGGACGTTTTGTATAAAAACAGATCACTAAAGAAAGACCTTGTACTTCAGTTGCTGGATCAGCAGCCTGAACAAGAAGCCCTTGGAACAAAGGTCACAGCCAGGTCACAGCCAGGTCACAGCCAGGTCACAGCCAGGTCACCAGCAACAGACTGTTTACAACAACAGAGATTTAACAGGAACATTTCCTCACAGTTTTCTTTCTGCAACTCCCCTAACAGAAAACATGAAGTAACGCCGTCCTGTGGCTTCAATCCATTTCTGTTTCATTAACTGCTCTTTTGTTCATCTTGTAGTTTCCTCTTCTTCTTCTACATTTTTTTTTTTTTTTTTATTTTTTAAATGGCACTTTACTGGAGAATTAGCACCACCAGCCGTTCAGAACAAATATCCAAAGAGGACGATAAAGTGCAATGTTCTGGAAGTTTGACCAACATTGAAGTTTGAGCTAAATTTTGATATTTACTGAAGATTTTTGTACCTGAAATATTTGATAAACTTGAGCACAAACTGCTCCTTGTGTGTTGTTTTAACCGGTAACTCTTCAAACTCTACTGAGATATTGAGAAACTAGCATACGCTACCTGAAGGCGTACGTCCTCTGGTGCCAGCTCAGCTGACCTCGGATGCTGTATGCGATGGTGGTGACGAACTCTCCGCCGAGGCCGAGCTCGGAGCAAAGCTTCAGGGCGAACTTCTCCGGAGAGTTCTCCCTCTCCGACATGTCCCACTCAAACTGGTCCACCAGGGAGATGTTCCCCACGTGGATGTTCAGCTGGAGAACACGGAGACGTCCAGTCAGCAAAGAGGACTTCACTGCAGGTATGAAAACACTACGTTTGTTTTTTAAAGGTCTACCTTGATGATGACCCTCTGGTCCGTCTGCTCCTCCAGGATGCTGTCCGTCGGGTACGACTCGATCTGCTGTCGGATGGCGGAGGCGATGGCGGGGACGAAGGCCAGCGGGTTCAGGTCCAGGTCGTCACAGAGGATCTCAGCGAACATCTCGGGCGTCATCAGCTTCTCTGGATATTAACAAAGAAAAGAAAGCAGAGGAATGGTTATGTTTTTGTTCGTCAAAGGAAAATACTTTGCTGAGAGAAAGTGGTGAAGAGGGATGAGTTATGATGTTAACGATACTAGAATTGGAAGCTGATTATGAGCTCTTTATTATATTGTGAGAAAAAAAGACAATTAATTAAGAAAAGTATAGACATTGCTTTATTATTCTTGTATGAAAACAAATCAATTGGACTATTGTTTCCATTTTTTTCTATGAGAAACAAATGGAACCAATTACTCCAAAAAGGCTGCATGAAGTAGCAAAAAACACTTTTCTTTAATAGTCAATAGGAGAAGGAGAGATTGCCAATAATGTGGCATAAAGAAAATGAATCTAGTCTTAATGCTAGAATAGTCTTCCTCCCTCTGTAGTGATGACGGGTCGTTACCGTTCATGTTCCAGGTGAAAGCGTCTCTGAGCTTCTGTCCCTCGATCTCCATGTCCAGACGGATGGGAACCAGGATTTCAGACTGCGTGGCGTTCTCGTGGATCACCGCTGGGTCGTGGTCGTCAAAACTGGGACGGAAAAAAACACACACAAACACTTACTGACAGCAGTTCAAATGTAAACACTGCACTCAAATTAAGGTTTATCTGCTCTGTAAAGTAAAACATGATGGTTAACAAGTTAAATCTAAGTTCTCCGCTCACTCTAGATGTAACTATAGATTGTTGGTAATAAAACAGTGAATGAAGGAGCGAAGTGATCGGTGCAGCTTCCTGTCACTCACCACAGCGGGAAAGTCCTCTTCTTGTCGCGTCCCAGCCGGCTGCGGTTGATGGTGGTGGAACACGGAACCGCATCCAGGTGGTGAGAACTGTTGGGCAGCGTGGGAACCCACTGACTGTTCCTCTTGGCCTTCTGCTCCCTGAGGACAGAACCAGAACGACGGGTTTATGCATGTGAGGATCAAACAGAATGAGAGGTTCTGTGTGCAGGAAGTTCTTTTTGTATCTCCTCGACACAGACGTCAGTTCAGGTTTCAGAAGGAGAGGTTATGTATTTATTACTAGAACATGATCTCTGATTTCCAAGTATTTTTTTGCAGAATGTGCGCTGCAAATGATATGTTTCTACTTTTAAATCATTTTAGGTTTCAGGCCTTAAGTATTAACTGGAAAACCAGAGTCATATTGGGCTGAAAAAAGGAGCATTTCATATACTTTTTCCTGCTTTTAAGTCAAGATTACAAGGTTAAATTATTTATCATTTTAGAGCACAGGGATAGCCGTTCTCGCTACCTGCACATAGAACATATACACATGTATTTAAATAAGAATAGATCAAAATATATACAGTTACGCATCAGATCAGATTAGAAATAGTTTATTGCCAAGTACAAGTGCAATAGTTTAAGATATCATTTAAAAATAGAAAATATCAAAATTTACAATAAAATATGGTAAACAAATATAAAAAAAGAACAGTCAGTTTATTTTTTTTGGACTGTTCTTTTTTTGTGCACACATGTAAACAAAAGTGTCAAAAAACAACATGTCATCATCATCACAAACACTCTACAAACACCACCCTGTCTGTCTGCAGTGTGTTTTCAGATGTGGTGTGTGGTGGAGGTACCTGAGGTAGGCGGGGGGCTCCGTGCTGATGGAGACGGCTTTGTACTTCTCATCGTTTCCCTCCAGGATCTCCTCGACCTCCGAGGCCTTCAGCAGAGTCACGCTGGTGGCCAGCTGAGTGTAGCCGTGATCTGAAAAGGACGGGAACGAGAGTCAGATCCACACGGAGGAAAGAAACCGACACTGTGGGAATGTGGAGAGTCAGCTGGTCATTTAAATCATCAACACAAAACTTTCCCCAGAAATACAAACAGATGTTTTCAACCGCTAAAGCAAAATAAATGCAATTAATCAGTGACATTTTTTAGAAGCTCTTTACTTTTTCCATCATTTCAAAACAGAATTACCCATTTTTGCATATTGAGAAACAGATGAACAAAACATTTTTATAGAACCATAAAACAACTGTAGTTTATTTTATGTCTTCCCATTTTCTTTTTGTGAAAGATACATTTCTACATAAACCAACTAACTCTTTTAATTGTTACAGGGTGAATGTTTTTCCAAAACAATAACTCTTAATGTCCCTATAAAATCACTTAAGTACTAAAAGAGTGCAGACGTTAAAATATAAGGATAGAAAATATATAAATATATATATGGAAATGTTAACAGGTAGTACTACAGTACGTAAAAGAATACTAACATAACGTGACTGATGTATTCATTTATTTATCCTATTAAATAACAGTAATTAATAAAGTATATAGTTTAAGTAGAGCAGCTTTTCATTATAGAGTAAGAAGAAGATGAATAAATGTATTAATTTATTTATTTTAATTTGTTCTACTGAATAACAGTAATGAATAGAGTCTATAGTCTAAGTAGAGCAGCTTCTCACATTAGAGTAAGAAGAAGATAATAAATGTATTAATATATTTATCTTAATGTGTTCTATTTAATTACAGTAATAAATAGAGTCTATGTTCTCAGTAGAGCAGCTTGAGGACACATGATGACGTGGATTCAGAGGTTAACAGAACACCACCCAGCAGTAGATGTGAGGACTGAACTCCACCCACCGTGAGACGACTCCACTATTTTCTTCCGTTCTTCCACTGAAGCCAGTTTCCTCCATAACGACGGGTATCTTTTATACAGGGAGCCTCTGAACATGCGGAGGTAGTTTCCCACCTGAACACAAACAAACACACAAATAAATAAATAGAAAATCAAGATTAATGAAGGCTACTTTGGCTTTAACGAAGATACATATATAAATGTGAACGTATGATAATAAACTGAATATCTTTTTTGGAATTTGGATTGTTTGTCTGACAGAATAAGCAATTAAAATGTGTCAATTTTGGGTTACTGGAAACTGTTTATAATTTTTTTTTTTTGAGTTTTCTGACATTTTATAGACCTTATCTTATCTTATCTTGTCTTGCTGGACGATATATTATAACATATATGATCACAATAAATTCCCACATTTAAGTCATATCAAGTTATTAGTTCAATGGGATGCAAGACAACTCCGGCTCACAACATGTAGATTAAATTATGTTTTATGTTTAAAACCAAGTTATGTAAACACAAACAAGCACACACACAGAAACACACACACAAACAAACAAACAGAAACACACAAACAGAAACACACACACACAAACAGAACACAAACACACAGAAACACAAACAAACACACACAAACACAAACATACACAAACAAACACACACACAAACACACAAACAGAAACACACACACACAAACAAACAGAAACACAAACAAACAGAAACACAAACAAACACACACAAACAAACACAGAAACACAAACATACAGAAACAAACACACACACACACACAAACAAACAAACAGAAACACAGAAACACAAACATACACAAACAAACACACACAAACACAGAAACACAAACATACACAAACAAACACACAAACAAACACACAAACAAACACACAAACAGAAACACACACACACAAACAAACACACACAAACATACACAAACAAACACACACACAAACAAACACAAACACACAAACAAACAAACACACAAACAGAAACACACACACACACAAACAAACAGAAACACAAACACACAGAAACACAAACAAACACAGAAACACAAACATACAAAAACAAACACACACACACACACACAGAAACACACACAAACAAACAAACACACACACACAAACAAACAAACACACAGAAACACAAACATACACAAACACAGAAACACAGAAACACACACAAACAAACAAACAAACACACACAAACAAACACACACGAGGTCACAGCCCCCCGTGACGTCATCAGTGCGAGCACCAGGCTAGGCTAAACACCGTTAGCATGCTAGCTAGCTTAGCATAGCGTGTCTCGGCCGGAGCTGACGGGGTTTCCCCTCTGAGGACGGAGGGGCTGCTCACAGTCACGTGCTGTCCCTCAGAACCGTCAAAACACGCGAACGAGCTCCGCTAGCATGCTAGCTAGCTGTTAGCATGCTAGCTGTTAGCATGCTAACACGCTAGCTGACCGGCCGTCGCGTCAAAACGTCGCGTTTCGTTCCGAACACGTGACTTCTCGGAGCCGTGTTTTCGTCCATCACGTGACGTACTGACCTCCGACCCGATCATGTAGAAGTCTCCGTCCTCCTCCAGCTGGAACTTCACCGGTTTCTGTCCAAAAGTTTTGCTAAGCGCCATCCTGCACGGAAACAACAAAGCTCTGTGCTACTGCGCATGCGCGGACGATAAGACGGTTCTGTCGCTGAGTGATGACGTAGCAACTCGGCAAACTGTCACTCAAGCAAAGCAATAGTCCCCCCCACTGTTTCACTGACTTATGTAAAGGTTTAAAGTTTAAAATATACAATAAAACTACAGTTTTATTGTATATTTACTTCACTGTGTGTGTTTTGAACATCTTGAGCATCAAATAAAGAGTAATAAAGTTATCTTCCTGACTTAAATTACATATATATTACATTATAATGCTATTGTTATTATTGTAATTATTAAAGATCACAATAGCATTATAATGTAATATATAAGATAAGATAAGATAAGGATTATCTTATCTTATATATTACATTATAATGCTATTGTGATCTTTAATAATTACATTTGTTTTGATCTCTACACAAATTACAAGAGATCCTGTTTTGTAGTTACTTTCCTTTCTGTTCCTTAACACAAAGGACGCAGTAATAAAGAGAAATGAGTCTATATACTTTTATAAACTTAATGTTTATTCGTATATACATGAATATATTAATCTATAACCAAGAAAGGAGAGAATGTACAATGCAAAACAAAATCTTTATATACAAATCAATAAATAAACAAAGACATAATCGAGGACAGTTTTTGTTTTCTACACAGGTGTTTGTGTTTTGGGGAAAAGTAAAAAGTAAAACAAAGAAGGAAATGCAGTTAGAAAAAGTTCTGAAATTCTTTTTTTTTTTGTTAAAATGGAAAAATGGCACCCGAGCACAGTTCAGGGGAACGAAAAACAATAAACAAGAAATTAAAATTAAAAAACACACACGCCACCACGTTTCCAGTTTTTGTTTTTTCTCTCTTCTTGTAAACGAAACCTTTTTTTGTTCAAACTCGCACAGAATCAGGTCAAATCACAAAAAAAAAATTAAAATAAGGTACGTCATTGTCAACACGGGCTACGACGACACACAAACCAGTCCAACATCGTTTAAAGGTCCACTCGTGTGCACAGTCTTTACGTTCTCACAGAACACAGTCGGAGCTGCTGCAGAAACTCGTCACTGGGTTCAACTGGGAAAACTGGGAATCCCTGGAGCAGATGTAGTTAATTAAAGGCCTGTTTGACAAGTTTATGTTTCAACCAAACACAGAGAAGGAGATGATGCTGCGTTCAAGGTGCTGTTTTAGGACATTACCGAGCCTTTAAAAAAACATTTTAAAGATTTAGATCTTCAGGAATCTGCAAACAAGTTCACATTTTCAGCTTTTTTTTTAACAAAAGTGTGATGGATTTGCTGCAGTGCTTCTCTTCCATTATCAATTTGTGATCAAGTAGAAAAAACACTTTTTTAAAAGACACCGTGGTGCATTTAAGGTCCTTAGTTACAAAACTAATTTAGCACTGACAGAAAGCGCTAGTGTGCAGATGAATGTTTGTTCCACTCAACTGCTCTGTTGGGTTTCCATCAGAATGATAGTGGTTTTAATCCCTGAAATTAAGCAAATATATCTCAGAGTCTGGTGTGAAACACTGAGCACCAGTGGGAGGAAATATATCCGCTATAGTCAGCAGGTTAATTCATTTTAACAAAGTTTTGACACAGCAAAAAGTCTTCTTCTTGACGAGGTGTTCAGGATCAAAAAAACACACTAGATTCTTTGTTTCCTTCATATAATTCAAACTAAATTTGCTGCCACATTTGTTTCCAGATGTGGAGTTTGGTTGGAATAAAAACCTGGTTTATGAGTTTCTGTATTTGACGGCAGAGACGTTCCAGTTTTTTACATTTGCTAATTTGGCAGCTGTTTGTTCCTGAAAGACATTCAAATATTATCAATAGGAGGATAAATTCACGAGAGTTGAGTTTCTACAACAGCTCCGGACAAACGTCTTTGCTTCAAGTTTCTTGGACGACACTCCAGTTCTCCACAGAGAAACTCGTTCAGACATCAAAGTGTTCTCACCCTCTTTTTTTTTTTTTTTTAGTTTCCAGAAAAATGCAACAACAGTAAACATCCAAACTTTTTTTTTCTTTTCTCTGACTGTGAAAGGCAAGAGGACTCGTCTGTTCAAAAGAACCCGTTTCTCTCTCTTTGCTTGTTATTTTTTTGGCACATGGAGGGTCGACACTGTCGCCTTCACCGCCCGGCAACGAGGAGAGCGAAGGGCGGATGTTCACTACGACGACTTTAACGGGGAACGGACGTTTTTTATTTTATTTATTATCATTTATTTTTTTTAGTTCACAGTGCTCGACATGACGCAGAGAGGGCAGAGTGAAAGGGTTCAAAGGTCACAGTGTTCAACAGCCAAGGACTTCATCCACGACAGCCGGACGACTCGCCTCCTGCTGCTCGTCACCATATTGCTCTCGCAGTTAGTTTTTTTTAGGAGGGGGGGGGTTTCGGGGGCGCTTCATTCATTTCATCGTTAAGAGAATTATGAACTTCATGCAGATGAAAATAACTCAAGAAAAAAGGCAACACAGGGTCGCAGTGCAATCCAGAATGTTTGTCTTTGCGATGATGTGAACAGTTTAGGAAAAATCCAACCTTTGATATTCAGTCATAAAGAGTTTTTTGGTGAAAGCACTTTCCCTTAATCAGTGAATTCCTACATTTCCCAGGATGCAATGCAAACGTGTATGTGCTC
Organism: Anoplopoma fimbria; assembly: GCF_027596085.1. Taxonomy (NCBI): domain Eukaryota; kingdom Metazoa; phylum Chordata; class Actinopteri; order Perciformes; family Anoplopomatidae; genus Anoplopoma; species Anoplopoma fimbria. The sequence goes on along the minus strand of NC_072461.1, from coordinate 27,085,539 downwards.
TAACTGTCTTGCATACTTCAGAGTTACTTCGAGGGTCAAATAGCTCGTCTTTAACAACGGTTTGAGGATTACAGGTCACGTTAAAGGAACTCTGTAGTGTTTTCTGCTCCTGGATGCTAACAGAGTTTATGCTAACGTTAGCCGTCCTGTCCTGCTGCAACTCATCCTTTATGTCCTCGTCTATCAAGTCAAAAGATATGAAGCCTGGATATGAATTTTACTACATTTGTCCTCACCGTACCAATAATACTCTATATATGTGCATTTCCTTTTTGTGTAGATCATCAATGTTGACTTTTTGCATCGAGCCTTCCGCGTGACATCATGTATGAAGCATTAAGGGCATATTTAAGAGTGAAAAACATTAGAATATAAAGCAATCTACGGCTGACAAAATCTGTTAGTGAGAGCCAGCAGAAAACTAGAAATGAGAAGCAGCTTTTTGTCTACTTTTGGGTCCCTTTGTTTCAGTAATAACTAAGAATTGTGGTGTTAAGTGTTGTGTGCAAACAGCAAGAGCTGTGCACAATCCTTAAAAAGAAAGCCCTTTAAAAATATCTTAACTTTGTATCCGTGGGAGTTAAAGAAATATGGTCCCTAAAAGTGGAAAGCACATCACCAAAGACTGCTTTTAAAACCAGTGATGAGGTGTTTTAGGTTGGATGTTTTCCTTTAAAAGAGACAGATCGTGGACAGAAAGAAGAGAAAGAAGAGTTTGTTCAGTCGTGAGCCGTTTTGGCAGCTTCACCGTCGTTCATCTGGGCTCCTACGCGCTGCGATTTAACGAGCTTTTCCTGTATTTTGACAACCTTTCTGGATCTGAAAAATCACAGAAATCGTTCCCAAACTTTCTGTCTCAGAGAGAGAGAGAGAGAGAGAGAGAGAGAGAGAGAGAGAGAGAGAGAGGAAAGACTCAGCTGCCTACACCGGCACGTTAATCACCGCCGACACCGCGAGGAAAAAGGTCCTGCAGGATAAATCAGCAGGACTCGTCCGGTGCGATGGCACGTTTGGAGAGTGGTTACTGATGGACATGAAGGATGAGCCGCCATGTTGGAAAAAAGACTAAAACGGTCGTTCTCTTCTTCCTGTTTAAACAGAATATCAGTTTGCTGTTGCAGAAAATGTTGTGATTTTTGTGATATGATAAAGATCCTCACTGATAATCTGATAGAATACTTCTTCTTTTCTTTTTTAATCTTATAGTTTTTTTAATTTATTAAGTTTTTTAAATTATGACTGCTTAGTCAGAATTTTGACTTCATATCTCATCATTTTTCCAAGTAGTTGGCTTCCATATGGTCGACTTTTTTCTGAAAACAGCAAACACAGATATTAAAAACGCTCATCAGGAAAGAAGAGATGTTTCCTGTCGTCTTTACCAACACGGCGGTCAAAAAAAAAGAGAAGAAGAAGAAGAAGAAGAAGAAGAAGAAGAAGAAGAAGAAGAAGAAGAAGAAGAAGAAGAAGAAGAAGAAGAAGCAGTGAAGCGATACTTAGCAGCACCATATCAGAGAGCAGAGAGATGCAAAAAAAAAAAAATGTACAAAGCAAAATTAAGAAAGAAATACGTTGATATTGTGACGAGTCTATTAACAAAAATCTCACGGTCCATTTTAAAAAGAAAATACTGCACAGTCGGTGTTAATTCATACATATATACACTCAGTCAGTTCTCAGCTCACTTGTTCTGTCCCAGCCTAAGGACATCCTGGTCCTCCACGGTGCACTGGTTACCATTCACTTATTAAAAAAAAAAAAAAAACAGTGGCATGTGATTCATGGCTGTGCCCACTGGATATTCAGGTGACTTGACCTTTTCTTTTTTTTTATTCGTAACATGGCAGCAGCGCTCAGAAGTTCAAATCATTTTCGTATCCCTCCACGTCAGCGTTAAAAACCCTCTAAAGTAGTCCCAGCGTCCTCAGGGATACGGAGAGTTCCCAGAAACACTGTCGACATCAGGAAGCCGGACGGTGGAAGGCCGGCGGCAACATCACAAAAAAAAAGTTCCCTGAACAAAAATAGAAACACATTCAAAAAACACGTCTGTTGTGTTTTTCGTATTGTTGGTGAATGTACACTCAGGGCCAGGAGGGGCCGCACATGACGTCTTCAGGGATCAAGGAGGGACTATTTTATAAAAAAAAAACCGGTTTATCGAAGGTGCAAAGAGGCTTGAAGAAATGAATCTGTTAGAGCTGACTTTAATGGATGTAAACGGTTGTAAACAAAACGTAACAGACCGGGAAATAAAAAAAATCTGCTTCTCCACGACTCGTCCCGGCGGCGCCTGACAACGACAAACGTGTCCTTTTTTGTTTGACGTGAGCTTCCCCGTTTCCGTGGCGACACACTCTGCCTTTTAAAAAGTCCTCTGAAGGGTCCTGATGAGGCGACAGCTGCTCCTAAGTGCTAAGGTGCTCCTCGGTCTCCTCCGGCGTCTTTGTCCAAAACCAAACCTCAGAAAACTTCAGGTCAGTTTGCCGCTGACACAAAAAGTTTCCTCTGAGGAGCGGAGACCAGAGAGGGTTGAAGGAGGGAGGAGGTGGGGGAGGAAGGGGGAGGCAGGAAGTGGCTCGTTTTCTCCTTTAGAAAATCCCTTTGGCGATCTTCAGTCCCTTCTGTTTCATGCGCGGCAGCGTGGAACTGGCCACGTTCTTGGCGCGCATCGGCCTCGCCAAGCCGCGCCTCTTCAGCACGAAGTCGTAGTTGGCAGTGGAGTTCATGGCGTAGAAAACGTTGGCGTTGTCCGGGATACGAAGCTCTGCAGGAACGAGACGGGGGAGAGAAGAAGAAATAACACGCAGTCAATCAAAACATATCAGGAATAAATCATTTGTGAAGGAGAGAAATGACAATTCATCTAAAGAAAAGGAACTTAATCATGTATTCTTATTTAATAAAGCGTCGATATGTCACATGTACGGAGTGACAAAACATGATTCAGTTAAATCTACAAAATAAGAGCAAAAAAAGATTACAAGTTCATTTTCTGGGGTTCAGAAGACTCGCTGTTATTAAACTTTATAACCTGAAAATAATTATTTTCTTTCACAGAATAACAGAAAAGCAATGAACAGAATTTATTTAATACCTAAATCTTTATTTATTTACATTTTTGTTGGTAGACGTTCTAAAAACAAGTGGTTTCCAATAAAAAATATTTAAATACTTAATTAAAAAAAATCCTAGTTTATATAAATACTATTTGTTTTACAACAATGGTTGCAAAAGTAAAAGCAAAGTAAAAAAAGAAAGTAATTATTTACAGATTTCCTGTATCGGTGCTATGTTCAGGATTAATTATGTATAATGTTACATTATATATTTATTTAAGATTGTATATTAAGTATTAAAAATGAAGAGATGTGAAAGTTGCAACATGTGTTAAGTATTCCACTCTCTCTGTCTTTCTTTTAGAGAAACAACTTAAACCACAGCCGCCTACTTTTGGTTACTGGCAGCAGCTCGTCATGTTTCATGACACGACCAACCTTTAAATGTCTGATGAGGTTTGTGGTGTTGAAAGATTTTGGTGGTTTTTCTCCCACGAGGGGATTTTCTTTAGAGATTTATTTTCGCACGTTTTGCTTCATCTGATCGTCTCTTCTGCTTTGGCACAGATCAAACTATTTAGAACCAACGTTGGCTGATATAACGATTGGATGCTGATCAACCTAAGTATCCTGCAGAAATTCAGATTTCTGCACAAGAAGATTCAACTTGTGCTGCCAAATTTAAGATTTCAGAAACTTTAACCCAACGACACATCTAATTTATCTTAATTCAGCCGTTGCTAGCCGATCGTTTTCCCTCTTCCTTTCCTTTGAGTATCTAGTTGCAACTCATAAACAGCAACGAGGCTCAGAAACGTCTCAATAAATAACATCTGAGGAAGATTCACCCTGAACCAGAACAGGGTTTAGGTTGTTGTTTATTAAGAAACGTCTCTGACCGTCCTAGTTTTTTTTTTACCTTTGTCCTCTGAGATTTTCTGCATCAGCTCGTACTCGTCCGTCTTCTCTCTCTCCAGGTTGTGTTTGATCATCGCCTTCCTGATGACGGCCGGAGTCTTGTCCTGACTCGTCACCTGAAGAAAACACAAAACACGAGTCAGAGTCAAACTACCTGCAGCTGTCATGTAGCGTAGTTTCATAAAAACCTACTGATTATATTTTCTTTCCTGCTATTTAATATTGTTTAATCTAATTTACATTTTTCTGTAAAAGCGACCAGTTTACCAAATATTTCTATTTATTAATAAAGTGAACTCTGTTGTATTTCAGGAATTCAAACCTATTTTGCAGCCAAAGGTTTTTAATATTAAAAACAATATCAAAGTTTTAGAGTTGGACTTGGGCAAATAGACAACAATTTAGTTTATTACATGTTTATTTTTTGGTGTTTTATTTCTAATTATCGACAGAAACCCAAAAAATTCAGTTTACAATGTAATTAACCAGAGAAAAAGAACAAATCTTCATATTTGAAAAGGTGGAACCAAATAATATTTTGTATTTTTTTGCTTATAAATTGAGTAAATTCTTCAAATAATTATGAATAGATTTAATTCTGTGTTTGTTTCCTTTTATGTTTTCCTCCCGTTAGCTGATTAGCATTAATGCTCTGAATAAGCTGCGATGGCCGAGTGGTTAAGGCGTTGGACTTGAAATCCAATGGGGTCTCCCGCGCAGGTTCGAACCCTGCTCGCAGCGGACATGTGTCACTTTTACCACAAGGTTGGTGGTTCAAACCCCTCTACCGGCAACATGCCGAGGTGTCCTTGAGCAAGACACCTAACCCCAAGTTGCTCCCCGGGCGCTTCATTGCAGCCCACTGCTCCTCCGGGATGGGTTAAATGCAGAGAAATAATTTCCCCATTGTGGGACTAATAAAGGATTGATTATTATTATTATTATTATTATTATTATTATCTCAGAGGATATTTATCAGAAAACACAGATTATTTTATGCTCATTGATTTATATCTGAAACAAACACACTCACCAGGATGCTCTTGTACATGTTCCCGTTCTCCACGTCCAGACTGACCCTGATGATGCAGCAGTCGTCCACCTGCTGGTTGTAGAGCGGCAGCGACAGCGTGGAGTAGTTCGACACCGCCGACACCGAGCGCTTGTGTGAGCGGGAGGCGGAGAGCGGCGTGGAGGAGGAGACGGAGGAGGAGGAGGCGCTGCTGGAGCCGGACGCCGAGCCGGAGCTGGAGCCCGTCCCGGAGGTGTCCAGGGAGGAGAGGGAGGTGCACTCCCAGAACTGAGAGGGGGAGGAGGAGGAGGAGGAGAGGAGGAGAGAGGAAACATCATGTTTACTATTTTCTTTTTCAGTTCATCTGAAATAATCCTCCAGTTTTTACACGTTAAGATCAGGAAACTTTACATAAAGTCTGTGTCTAAAACTGGAGGTGTGGATTTTAAAAGATGTGAATGAGGAGCTGCATGAATTGCATTAAAGAACTAAAGAAAATAGTGAGCAATTATCTTTCAATTTCACAGAGCCCAAAAGTGATGTCTCCAAATAACTGCTTTTGTCAAACCAACAATCAAAAAATCAAAAAATAGTTCAGTTTGCAAAGTTATTAACAAGAGAAAAAACAACAGATCTTCATATTTGAGAAGGTGGAACCAAATCATTTTGCTTTTAATTCTACTTTCAAGTCAAGAGATCAACAAAAATATATAATTTAGATATTTAACTTCAGACTCAGAATCTAAATGTTTTGGACGGACGTATCAAGCGCTCAGGAGCGTATATTTAAATGTAGTAAAAACATAATTAATACTGGCATCTATGAAAGAAAAGTAGATCCTGGTACCGTTGACGTCGTGTCGGCTGCTGGAGCTTCTCTCCCCAAAGCAGAGACGGTGAGCTTCACTGAAGGAGTCGACGTCTAGAGAGAGAGAGAGAGAGAGAAAGAGAAATGTTGGTCACAATTACCCAAAGTGACATTGATATTAATAAAATAACATTATTATCATTATGGAACCAGATGAATGTTTTTCTACATGAAAAATGACATAAACAATTAGCAAAACAGTTTCCAATTAATTTTCTGTCAATAGACTATTTGATTAATTGTTTCATCTCTACTTATTATAAGTGTTGTTAAAAAAAAAAAGCATCATATTATATGAAATTTAAATGTTTTGTGGGAAAATCTTTATTTGTAAAGCAACTAAAGCTCTCAGATAAATGTAGTGGAGTAGAAGTAGAAAGTGGCATTAAAAGAAAATATCAAAGTACAAGTACCTCAAAACTACAGTACCTGAGTTAATGTACTTTACTAATATACTATATATATATATATATATATATATATATATATATATATATATATATATCTATATATATATATATATAGATATATATACTGGATTATATACTGGATTAATGTCTCCGTCTTCCTCCCTCACCTTTCTCTCGTGTCCCTCCGGAGAATCGGACAGGAAGCTGGGGTTCACGTCCTCCAGGTCCGACCCGCTGGAGCTGACGGAGGTCACGCTGAGGGCGTCGCCGCTGTCCCCCCCGCCGCCGCCCCCCACCTCCTCCTTGGTACGGCCTGTAGTGCGAGTGGTCGAAGGACTTGGAGTGAGAGCCGGGGGGGCCGCTGCATCCGGCCTCCGTCAACTGACGACTGGACACAAAAGGATGAGAGGAGGAAGAGATTAGTTATTTATTTAGTTGATGTAAAGAGATATCTGATGTTTAATAAAAACTACGTACTCGCTCCAGCGTTTCATGATCCCTCCGTTCTTCTTGGCTCGGAGCGTGTTGCTGGCCGACTCCGACAGCGGCTCGATCTCACAGGACAGGTTGTAGCTGCAGGAACAGGAAGTGATGACAATGTTAACCTGAAGGCATCACGAGGAGCAGACGAGGGGCTGCGACCTTGTTTACCAGCGCCCAGAAATCCTGCACTGATGTGTCAGTAAACACAACACGACGACGAGTGCTGAATCTGCTCCGAAGTATTTAGAATTTAATGTCAAATAGAAAATATTCTGTGTCAAAACCAGAAGGAATGGATTATTTTTCTTGTTACCAGCCTCTTATTTTGAACTGGTGTAGCTTTAATACTTTGTTTTGATTGTCTAAATGATAAATTTCTAATATATTTTTACCTTGTGTAGCTTTAATACTTTGTTTTGTTTATTTAGATGATAAATATCTAACATATTTTAACGTGGTGCAACCTGAATACTTTGTATTGCTTGTTTAGATGTTGAATTTATAACAAACTTTTACCCTGTGCAGCTTAAATAATATGTTTTGTTTCAGTAAATCAGAAGTAATGGATTATTTTCCTTGTTACCAGCTGCATATTTTTTTGGGTTAGGGTTAGGGTTTTTGTTTTGTTTACATTTAGATGATAAATATCTAAGATACTTTTACCTGGTGCAGCAAAGTAATTTGTTTTATTTATGTTTAGATGATAAATATCTCACATATTTTAAAGTGGTGCATCTTTAATACTTTGTTTTGTTTATTTAGCTGTTTAATATCTAACATACTTTTAACTGGTGTAGCTTTAATACTTTGTTTTGTTTGTTTAAATGATAAATATTTAACATATTCTTTCCTGGCGCAGCTTTTATCATTTTTTAATCAATTTGAAGTAGTCCTGATTAGATCTCCCTCACACCACGTAGATGGAGAACAGAGGGAGAAGCAGACGGACTCACCTCTCTGCCTCGCTGAGCTTCTCCACCCCAGCGAACCACTCCCTGAAGTGGCTGTCCTGAGTGAAACTGTAGTTGTTGGAGGCCAACTGGAGCAGCTTGATCTGAGCGATCACCTCGAACTCCTGACAGGAGAGAGCAGAGCAGGTACAATATATTTTAACACTCCATGTTTTTTTGAATCTCCTTCATTTCAGATCATTACAACTAAACATGAAAATGTAACTCACCTTTCTTCTCTTCTCGAAGTTGATCAGACCACCCTAAAAAAACAAAGAAAAACATGAGAAAGTCAAAATTAGGTTAATTATAAAAAAATTAAAAGCTGCCAAAGAGGCAGTTAAAAAACAAATGTATCGCAGTAAAACCAAATTGTTGTTGATTTGTTGTGTTTTATATTCATATATATATACTTTTGCATATTATATTTCATGTGTAAATAATAGTTAAATGTTGATCCTTTGCTCTTCCTGGATCTCCTTGTTTTTTTTGTTTATTTGTCTGTTTCTGTGTACTAGTGAGCAGAAGAAACTGGAGTCAAATTCCTTGTATGCATACGCATACATATCCAATAAAGCTGATTCTGATTCTGATTCATGTCAGGAGTCTGACCTCGGTGTAGTCCTTCATGGCGGTGTCCATCATCACCAGGTCCGTCAGGAAGGTCCCCAGGTAAGGAATGGTCCCCTGCATCACTCCCTGGAGGTAAAAAAAACCAACAAAATCATGGAGGATGAGAGAGAAAACAATTCTTTAATGTAGGAAAAAAAATCTTCAGGGTAGGACTATTCAAGTTAGAATAAATAAATAAAATTAACAAATAATTCAAATTAAATAATTAAATAAAGCAGTGAAGCAGTAAAAAGGCACATGCAGTCGTATCTATATTTTATTATTAAATATGTTATATTTATAGTAAATATATCCCTATCCTTCTTACCAGTTTAAGCTACTCTCAAGAAAATAAAATTAAAACAAACAATAATAATTCAGCCCCCGAAATAGCTTAATAAACCATTCTTTTGAAAACCAAAAGTGTTAAACAAAATGAGACGACCTCTTCCTAACATCGTCTCCTTGAGATACATTTCAGGACGGAACAAAACAGAAACGAGAAGTGATGAAGGTCTTTTTTCCTCTTGTATAAGCTGCAGTGACTTTCCTTCACCACTAGATGGGGCTGCTGGCACACTGATCTGTGGACTCACCAGTTCTCTCTGCTGCTGGTGTCTCCTCTGAGCTCGTTTGGGGTTGATTTCCAAAGTGGCGAACTTTGAGGTTCCCTCCTGCAGAAAAACCAATAAAGACAGAATTTAGACTTTAAATGCACATGAGAAATAAAGAACATCAATGAAGAAGAAACAGCGTGTTTTTCTTGTCATTTTACATCCATGTAAGCTGAAAAATAAACTTTTCAACAATGTTTAATTTACTCAAACTGTGCAAAAAAAACACTTGTATATTTCCTCATTTAAAGCTGGTTTATACTGTTTATTTTTTGTTATGTTTCAGTCCACACAACCTTCATCAGGTACAAAAACACTCTACATAAACTAACCTAACCTTAACCATGACGAGTCACAGATCTTCATGTGTAAAATCAACCACTTTAATTCTGAAAATGTAGGACTTTTGTGTGAAAAAGAACTAAATTACTTAGTTTTTTGTAACACAAATGTATTTTTTACTTCTTAATTACTTTTTATGGCCCTAAAAGTGCATGAAACAGAGTTTTACACATCTAAGAGGTTTAGTTTTCTCCTTGCTGCTGGAGGGGGAATCCAGCTCCCCGGTCACATTCCTCAGGGTGACGTAACCCTCTGAGGTATTTCTGTAACTGGAGCTGACCGAGTCCAGTGAACGCAGCACGGCCGAGCAGATAGAGTGAGATAGAGTGAGATAGAGTGCGATAGAGACGACGCCCCGAGGTTTTCTCCTACAGAGTCACAGGATCAGAGCTGTTATCTAAACCTGCCAAACGTCTCCTCATGACGTCAGCGGGGGTTCCCTCAGAGGAAGACGAGGCGTTCACTCGCTGTTACGTCAGAAAACTACTATATATAGTAGTACTACTATATAGAGTAGTACTACTATATAGAGTAGTACTACTCTATATAGTAGTACTACTATATAGAGTAGTACTACTCTATAGAGTAGTACTACTCTGTATTTATCAGTATTGAGTGTGTATCACAGCGGAGCTCCTTTAAAAGCACATCAATGAGCCTCACTGTTGCTTCTTCATCATCACCATCATCATCTTACTAAAGTTTATTCTCACTAGAGCACCCAATGTGGATTCATCCGCCGCTGAGAATAGTCCCCCAACAAATGCACTATTTCCTACTGTGTGTTTGATAAAAACTACAGCCACCAGCTGTTTTAAGGGATTAATAAAACTTTTTCCTGTTGAAAGTCTTCAGAAGAAACATGAGACATTTTTTTAATCACTATTTTGATGTTTATTGCTTTTAGATATAAAAAATTAAGATAAATGTTTAGTTTTTGGCTTTTCTAGTAATTTCAATTCCTGACAAAGTTACTATGATGAAAAAAATCTATCTATCAATCTATATATTAATAGATTCTGTAACTTCTATTACTATTCTTTGTCTTATATCTGTTTTGGGGATAATAGGGGCTTATATTTGTTTACATTTTGGTAAATTGGCATCTTTAAAATGATCCTGAATTATTGTGGAAGGAAACATAAAAACATGAAGATTCTCAGGCAACTTCTGGAGTTATAAAGAGAGTCATTTTCGGTGATTTCTAAGTGGAAGATAATGGAGATAATGTTATCATTTGAATTTCAAAGCATGCTAAACCTAAAAATATGTGTATCATGTCTTTGTGTTCAGATGTGACTTTGACTTGTGAGAGTTATGACTCTGAGAAAACGTTAGAATTTCATGTCAATTGTGGAAATTGAGCCTGCTTGACATTTATTTATTATTCAAATCAATGTTTTTATATGGAACCTCAGATTAATATGCAGTGGATTTATATACAGTGTAATATTATTATATATTTAGAACATTTTTGCAAGAAAATAATTAAATTCTTTAGTTTTGAGCTCAACGTTTGTTTGATATTATTTAATATTTATTAAAGAAACGTTAGAATTTCTAAATGTTTTCCTTATTCTAATCTTTGTAACATGAAACCTGTAGATCTATATGGAGTATATTTATATACAGTATAATATGAATTTAATGCTTAGATCATTTTAAATTCATAAAAGTAATATGTGAGTGAAACAATTTTTTTAAATAATATTTTTACAAGGAAATAATTAAATTCTTTAGTTTTGATTTGATATTTATTAAAGAAGATGATAGAATTTCATCGAAATTGAGCCTGTTTCATATTTCTAACTGTGAAACTGACATTTGTTGTTTTATCAGTGTTGAAATATCACTTATTACGACCACAGCAGGATGTGGAACGTGTCGATTTGCCGCCTCATTTCCTGTTCGGTCACGTTTCTCGGCTCCTGCTGTTCTCCGTATCGAGAGCGTCGGAGCGAGAAGGTGTCGGCGCCGTTCTGCATTAAACTCTTGATTAATTCAGATAAACGACGACAGCGATCCGACAGCTGCACGGCGCCGATACCACGGGAACATCATGAGTGATAAATGGAGGCTGTGATCCAACGGAAACATGGAACATGATGTTCTCCCTCTGCAGGAGGTTCCTCTGCAGCGGTTATGAAACAGACGAGAGGAAGGCCAGCGGTGGGACGGGTCACCTCGCCGAACATCCTGCTGTTATATCACTCACAACCAGTGATTGATTTATTGATTGATTTATTGCTCCTCTTTCTCATCATCATCAGTGTTATTTTACTGTGAGGCTCTTACAGATCTGATTATTGAACTCGTTACTGCAGGTTTCTTGCAAATTAGAAGTCGGGCATAAGGATAAAGTCCACTATCACGTTATATATGTATATTTATAAGATAATATTGATGCTTTTTACTTCCTTTTCTGGACGGTACTGGGTGGTTTTGAAAAAATCAGATATTGTGATTAGGGCTGTAACTTCAAAATCATTTTAGTTATTGATAAATCAGCTTTTATTTCCGATTAATCGAGTAATGGTTTGGTTTATAAATGCTCCTCAAAGTTTCCGAAGACCTTCAAATTCTAAAGATATTCAGTTTAGTATTGTACATGACTAAAGACACTGGAATCTTTTTTTTGTGCTTAAAAACGTATCGTTTCTAGGTCTAATGGTGACATTTAAAAACAAATACATCAATATCAATACACAACGATACAGTTATGTGATGATCAGTTTTGATGCTATAAGAGAAATGTATCTGTAGTGTGAATATGATGAGCAAAAAGTAGAATTATAATCATTTTATTGAGCTAGATCTCTTAACTGTAAAGCAGAATTTAAGACCAGGAAATTATAAAACTTCTGATTTATAGTATCTTAATCTTATAATAATTAAATTGCAGGCAATAGTACATTTTACCATATATTGCAATACATATATACATATATATATATATATATATATATATATACACAAAAACAAATGTGCTTTTTTAAGCATCTTTTCTGAAAAAAACTAGAAAATCATGTCTTCTTTGCGCATCACTTTTTATCGAGCACTTTGATTGGCTGTTAACACACATACATATATACTTATATAAAAAAATATGAGCAGTATACTATTAATTTAATGCTCAGATGAAAGAAAAATACTCTAAAGAGATCATTTTGGAAGTTGTATTTGAGTGAAACAGTTTTTTCAGACTTCCATTTTTACCAGAAAGAAAAATAGATTCTGAAGTTTTGAGATACAACATATGTTTGATATTATTTCTACATTTATTTAAGAGGACGTATGTGCTGTTTATTTCTGTGTGTGTTGTTCAGAAGCAGCGTCTCACCTTCACCAGCAGCTCTCGGCTGAGGGAGTAGTTGTTGTCGTCGGAGAAGATCTCTGATAATTCACGGAATGTGCGGAAACTCTCCCTGAGAACAAACACAGAGGTAAGAAAAACAAACGAATAAACAGAAGCTCAGCCTTCAACGATATTCAATCTGTGCTGAGATAGAAGAAGAGTGTGAAGCTACCGGGACACTTCCTCCCAGGTCCTCTTCAGGCGGTGGATGGCGTTGCACTGCAGAGCGGAGAGGATGGCTCTCAACGACGAGAAGTTCTTCAGGATCCGACATTCCTGAACACATGAACAAACATCCAGTTTAAAATGTGTTCAGGTGTTTTTTTCTCCGTCCCTCTCTGTCTGATGAGCTACCTTTAAGAAATCTTTGGTTTTTTTGTGGTCAAATTTCAGTTTTTCAGAGGTTAAATTGAGCTTAATAACAAATCCTCAGCATTTACATCTGCAATACTGTATATGGATCACAAGCCCGCAACATGGTGATCTTGTTCTTCCCCATCGCGAAAGAAACATCCCCAAAAAGGAAAAAAAATATAAAAAAATATACTAAATTAAAATAAAATGAAATATAATAAAAAAATATAAATATATATATATATATATATATAAGATAAAATATTCACAAATAAATAGAAGCAATAATACTAAATTTAAGTATTAATATATGTATATATTCACATATTTATTTTTCTATTTTTTTTGTTATTTTTGTGAGACAAAAATATATATATAAATACATTTTTTTTAAAAATATATATATATATATATATATATATAAATATACACACAAACACACAAAATAAAAATAATAATAGTGAAAAATAATAATAGTGAAAAAGACAAAAAAAAAAATCTAGAAAATGTTAGATTATATCTTGGTTAATGGTATAAGTATTTATATACAGTCATATTTCCTCAGTCTCTTATTGAACTTTCTCCTGTGCATTGGACAAAGTGCTCATTATGTTTCTCTTCCTAACTTTGGTTAAAGATTTAGAGAGTTCAACAGGAATCATATCTAATAATGCCAAAATCAATAAGGGAAATCTGAAGCTTATGGAGAGGCTTCCACCCTAATAATAACATATTTAACAACAGACTTTGTAGTATCAACTCCTGAATCATCATTCAGTGTTAAATATGTGTAAACTAGCAAGCTTCCATCAGTAACTCTGTTTTCAAAGTGTTTCCAAACTCACCCGGGCCACGTCGATCCAGCGCTCCAGCAGCCGGGCTCTCTGGTTGGGCTTCAGCGTCGGGTTGCTCAGGCAGGTGGTGATGACGCAGTTGGTGACGGAGTTGAACTGGGCCACGGTGGCTCTGATGGTGGGGGCCAGGTGCTCCTTCCCCTTCTTGTCCCGCTGAGACCAGATCCCCCCCAGGCAGTGGTAGGACACCACCTTCTTAAACAGGTCCTGGACCGAGAGAGGTGACATATAAGATGATTAAATACTTTATTTTATGGAACAAACGGGTCATTTTGAAGATGTGGGTTCAAGCAGAGGATGTTTAAAGGGTGATTTCCCCAAGAAATGTCAGTTTACTAATCATTAGGAGTGTTAATTGTCTCAACTTCAAGCAGTTTATGGGCTTTTCTTTTGCTCCTGACATATCTTTCTCTCTGTGGACTTGATTTTAACTTCAATATAAAAGTCCTGCTCCTCTATGGAAACAACACAATCATGACTAAAAGAGGAGAAAACTGCCAAATATATTATGCCATAAATCATAAAAAAAGAAATAATGCAAGCTGAATTTCTTTGATAATTTAATTTACAAAAATTGGAAAACAATGGAATCTATGAATACAAATCCATATTTTCCATATTGGAAAAAAAATAAAGGGCTTGCTATATATATATATATATATACTATATATATTATATATATTGAACTATTTACATTGTACAGCGTTTACTTAAAGTCTCTTTTGTCCTGACAACAACAACAATAAAGAAACTCACTGTGATGGATTAGTATTTATCTCAAGTCTTTACAGATTTTAAAGGAACTGAAATACCCTAAAAACATCTGGAATTTAATAAAATGATTATTAATTATTATTAATCTGATTATTTTCTGGCATTTTTTGGACTAAACAATTAAACGATTAATTGAAGATATAATAAGCAGATTAAATCGTATAAAATAGGAAAGAATAACTAGCTGCATTACCTAAAAACCTTTTGACATGTTTGAACCAGGAGGGTTGATAAAGAGAAAAGTGAAACTTCTCACCGCGTCCATCAGCGTGAACTGCTCTGCCACCATGATGGGGTCAAAGGACAGGAAACTGAAAGCAGGAAGTTCGTCCTCAAAGCCGCTCTCTTCCTGCGTAGCGAAAGGACATCCGATGTGTTCCCCTGAGGAGATGAATAAAACAAACATCTTTTAACAACGCTGTCTTCACCTAAACTCAACACAAACACACATCCTGAGCTTTCTCATCCTCTCTTTGACCTTCATGTGTGTTTTGTTTTTTCGCCGTTATCACTCGTACAACCAAATTTGTTTCTTAATCATGACATGTGAATCTGAACATGAGGACAAAGTGTTACGAACAACCAAATACAAAAAACAAAACAAATCCAGCGTTTTCTTTCTGACCCCCTTTTCCTGGAGTCCCTGCCCTGCTGGAGTCCCTCTCCTGTCCTGCCTTCATACCATCGGGATCGGGCTCACACTGCTGCCGGCGGTGGAAGTGGGCCAGCAGGTTGCGGGCGCGGCGCTCCAGGTCCGAGCCGGGGAAGTGGCGGTGCAGGTAGGACATGAGCTGGTGGAGGCAGTCGTAGGTCGGCGGGGTCCAGAAGTCCTCGGAGTACTGGTCCAGCCACGCGCCCAGGATGGACGAAACAGTGCTGAAACACACAAGAAAATGTAATAAAAAAATGTAATAAAGACAATAAAAGTTGTGAGCATTTAACCTTGTTTACACCTGATGTTTAAATGCATCATATATCATTTATAGCCTGATTTATACAACATTTTATTACTAAAAACATGGAGAAAATAGATTTTTTTATTGTCTGTTGAAAGTATTTTATGAATTATGTGGTGATACAAAGAGATATCCAAAAGTTAAAACCTTTGACTTTAATATGTGACAAAATGAATTTTGAACTTGGATTTATCCAAAAGTTCAGATTTCTGTTCTGGAAATGTATGAAAATCTGCAAATATTCAGTGAGATACATGCTCATTTGCATATTCAAACATAAGAATTCAGAAAACTTGTAATACAAAAAATGATTGTCTTTATGTCAGTAATCATCTGGTGAAGTTTCATGTTGATATCTATTAGTTTATTTTTTTACCCTATTCACCTGTAGAGTCTTCAACATGTATGTAATTTAACTAAACATATCTTTAAAGGACGTTTTCTCTAAATGAGTTTTTTCTCAGACTCTGATCCATAAATCTCCACTTCAGTAGCTCTTACATACACCAAACTTTACAGCTTCATTCCTCTCTATATTCTGAAGGTTTCTACAGAGGGGTTTGTTCATATATCATTCATAGCCTGATTTATACAACATTTATTACTGAAAACATGGAGAACATTTTGAGTGAAACAAAGAGAAGAACTCTGGTTTCTACAAGCTAACAATGCTAATGCTAATATGTTTTAGTAAAACTGAAGCTCCAGAGAGGAAGTAAAAGTTTGTTTTATGAGTTCATTAAGCGTGTTTTATCAAACAGTCAGTCAGGTGTCTGTAGAACACTAATCTGTATGGTCCCGTGGAGCAGCGGGATGAGACTCATGATTGATGTCGGCGGTTCGACTCTGAAGGTCGCAGCGGACTCACTTCCTCAGCTCGGTGCAGTCGTCCTGGGAGATTCTGTGTGCCGTGGCTGCAGGGATGTTTTGGAGCTTGGCGTACCTGAAAAACAGAAAACACACAAGTTCAGTTTGATGAAGCTAATGAGAAAAGAAACATTTAAATTCTAACAGAAAGAATTAACTTAGTTTTAACTCGTCATACACTGAGCTTGAAATAAAAAAACGAGTGTGCACATTGGAGAAATTGTCATTTTCTTGATATTCTGCTTTTATTCATCTTGTAAGAAAAGCGGTTGCT
Source organism: Anoplopoma fimbria (assembly GCF_027596085.1). NCBI lineage: Eukaryota > Metazoa > Chordata > Actinopteri > Perciformes > Anoplopomatidae > Anoplopoma > Anoplopoma fimbria. The sequence continues at coordinate 27,068,837 of NC_072461.1, read as the reverse complement.
TTCTTTAAATGTTGTTAAAAAGACATTATTCCAGAACGGCTGTTAACACTTTAACTTAATGTTCTAACCCTTGTGTCATGTTTATCAACTATCAACTAAATCTTTAGAAATGCAGAAAAAAAAAAGATAAAGATTAAAATCTTCAGTATTTTTTTAGACTAATAGCTTAAATCTAGCAGTTTGGATGAAAGCTGGTGTCAAGAAACTTGTTTATTGATCAAAACACATTTCTATTTAACAAGTATATTAAAAGTCCTCTTATTAAAAGCTTATGTCAGAAAAAAAAACTGTATTAAATAAGACAGATTTACCCAAAAAGATCATAACATTCACAATACACTAAGATTTAATTCTTCAAAATACAGCTTTAAATTGTGAATACATTCAAATTTGACTGAATATCAGCAATAAAATTAAAAGAAAAACAAATAAAAAACACCACCATGTTTCTTAAATGTGAATCCATGCAGATGAAATGAAATTTTCTGCTCATAAAACAATATAAAACCCAGAATCTGTGCATATATTTTACAAACAGAACCATAAACACATGGAAACAAGGTGACATATGAACACTGACGCATCAGTAACGGAGCTGTCACTCTACCTGTTGAGCAGGAGATCCAGCACCTGCCTGGTGGTGGCGAAGGAGCGGTATGTGCAGAGGAAGATGGTGACGTAGGTGGAGTCCTTCCCCCTGAACGCCGACACCATGTACTCCACCAGCCGCTCCAGCGTGCCGGCCTTGATGGTCCGCACCTTGCAGGTCTCGTAGAGGCTCAGCGCCGAGTCCGTCTCCACGCCCAGCCACCGCTGCCCTTTGCTGGCCGACTGGTGGAGCTGCACCTTCCTCAGCGTGATGGTGAAGACGGCGTCCTCCTCGGCCTCCTCGCCGATCTCCTGCGTCGAGCTCTGAGAGACGGGAAGGAGACAGAAGAATGAGACATTTCACCCCCAAAAGACGACCTCCGTTATGGGTTTTCTTTGGGTTAAGTTGTGGGCTACAAGCTTCAAATATCTCCTTTGAGCAGATTAGAGGGGAGTAAAAGACGCCACCGTTACCATGGGGATGCCGTGTTCAAAATGCCTCATTTTGGGACGAAAACCCCTTTAATTATGGTATCGGTTGTGACCCGTCTCTGTGAGTCATTCTCTTTGAATCATGTGCGTGCACCAAACAAACAATGGCTTGTTACTAAACAGAGCTTACTGGATAAACGGGCGGCCACAAAACAAGCTGCAGCCTGAATGTAAAACCAAACAGGGAATCAACACAAGAAGCTTGTTGCGTGAATGTGAGCGCTCTGTGGGCTGTTTTGGGGTTTTTGTTGTTGTTGTTTTTCTCTCCTGAACATGAAAAACAAAAATACAACAAAACCACAAAGTCAACAGCGACGGTTTCGTTCATCGTCACAACTGTCATGAATGTAACTTTCTGCTGCTATGGGTCAGAGTTCAACCTTCATGTTGAGAAATCTATCGGACTCAAAGTCTATTTTATTTGCCATTATATTAATAGTTTTATTTATTAGCAGTTATCAAATAACAAGAAAAGACTAAAGTTGATTGTCATGGTTAATCTGGATTTAAAAAAATGTATCTGGAGTCTTTTAAAGATGTTACTCTGGGCTTTAGGAAATTCTGACAGATACATTTCAACAAGTAGAAAGTTTACAAGTTTTCTGCAGTATTTTTTTCATAATTTTTAGAGAATTTATAAACCGTTTTATTGCTTTTTATGTAAATATGTGTCTACATTAGTAACTTTATTACATAAAGAAATGTATAAAATATTCTTTTCAACACTATCATACTAGATTTTTGATATCTGTATGAACTTGGAGGTATAAAAAGGTACTGAAGGTATTTAAAAATGTCTACTTTTGCACAAAAGAGTGAATGAACACACTCATGTTTGAAAACAAACTTCAGTGTCTGTGAACACAAGACCGAAACCAGTCGCAGCAACAACTGGGAACGGGTCAAAGTCCTCGATACTGGGATATTGATCTGTAAGGCCTTGGTCTGTACCACACAGGACTGTGTACTTATACACAAATCAAAAAGGGCATGAACAGAAATCAATGGCATTTGTTCAATTTTTCTTTTTTTAAAGACAAATTTGTGTATTCTGTTATATTTAAAATAACGCTGATTTAATTTACATTACATTGACCACTTTACTGAAGCCGTTAGACCAGACTCCATTGAAAAAAACTGTAATTTTACCACGCAGAACACACAAGTTGCTGCTCTACCTTTGTGTGACTTTGCTGTTTTTAAGGGTTACTTCAGATCATCAAAGTCACAAAAAACAACACAAAACCTAACCGGTCAAGGCGACTGTAGACCAGCAACTCCTGTGAACTACAAGGTAAAATTACTATTTTTGCCAATGGAGTCTGGTGGCTTTGAAGGGAAGTCTGACAACAAGGTAAAACAGTAAAACAGTGAGAATATTCTAAATATAGCAGAGACTTAAAACAGATATAGATTTATTTTAGGTGTCTAAAATAGGTTGACAGCAGTGCATCGCTTTGGGAGGTTAAATTACTGTTTTAGTCGATAGAGTCTGGTAGCTTTAAAGAAAGCATATTTTTTCGTGCTGGTACTCCAAAAACAACAAACGTTAAATGAGTTCAGTGAATAACATTTTCTTCTCAAAAAACATGATTTTTTTGGAGGATAATTTGATTAATTTCAGTTAAAAGAGGGATGCATTGAGGTTAGCTGCAGATAGACGGATGGAAATGAGTTTGTGTTTCCATGCTGAAGGTTTCAAGAGATGGAAGAGATAGAATGTACTTAAAAACTGTAGTAATACACTGATTATACAGAAGAACCTCATATAACCACACTAAAGATCACAACTGTCCCTTTAACTCTCTAAAACCTGATACTATTAAAAGTCAAATACTCTAAAGAAGCCAGCTATCACGAATGAAGTACAAAGATCCTTTCGTACGACTCAGTAGCTCAATCATGTGTGACACAAAGAAGAGTTTATCACACAGCAGCATGTGTTTCCAATTAGCAGGTTGTATGACTGTTGAAGAGATAAACCTCGACGGCGTGGTGAACATAACTAATGGTATGTAATCTGGCGTTCCACAGTTATCTGTCACGCCCCCCCTTTTTTTGCAGTGCATCCTGGGAGCATTAGTCATCAAGAGTCTATTTCCAAGGCTCAGTGTGACTCCCTCTGCTTCACTGCCTGCTTTTATTTCTTTATTTCTTTATTTAGTTTATTCGGTAACATCTCAGTCAAGGCCAAGTCCCTGTGTTGTGTCTCTGTTACCATGGACACAAGCTCCAAATGAGGCTGGCTGTGAATTTAGGAAAAAGTGGTACGGTCGATCTCTGCTACTGTTCTTGTATTTGAGTTTTTGGACGTGAGAGTTTAAATCTATGAGAATGTCACAAGGTTTTATGGCATATGGCAATAAAAAAAGGGATTATTTAATAAAGTAATCAGTCAGATAAAGTCAACAAAATTATACCAAATGGTACAAACAGACAAAACACTTCTTTATCCATCATGTCACACTTGTTTTGGACTAACTTGCCTGACTCAGCGGGTAATTTGAGGTGGTTAAGATAATTAGTGAAGACATTTAATCCAGAGAGCGTTAAACCAGTTCAGTGAATAACATGTTTTTTCATGTTTTTTGGAGGATAATGTGATTAATTTCAGTTCTAAGAGGGATGCGTTGAGGTTGGCTGCAGATAGACGGATGGAAATGAGAGTTTGTGTTTCCATACTGAAGGTTTCAAGAGATGGAAGAGATAGACTGTACTTAAAAAGATTTTGTAGAATTTACTATTTTAATAAGATAAAATACTTCTGATATTTTTGAAAAGTTGGTTTTAATGTTTCATTTATATTTTTCTTATAAACAAGGAATAAAAATTGCGTTACGTAAACTCTGACGATTGTAATGTTTTTATGTGATTTACTATATAAGTCACATGACTAATTTAACTTTAGAAACCTAATTAAGTAAAGTTAAAATGGCTGAAAATGTTTAGGGTATAAAATATTTACATGTCCATAAGTGTATAAAGAGAAATGGATACATAATTGGAGGTGGCGAGCTATTCATTGCTGTGAAAGCTGATAATCGGCGCATGAAGCAAAATAAAAGTTTGACTTCTTAATATAGAATTCAGTCGAAAATACCCAAATCTTCCACATCAGAGGAAGGAAAATAACTCTTAATTCAGCTATTAGAGTATTTCAAAACCCTAAGGACCTAATGATATAAATAAGGGCTATTCAAGTGTTCAAACTGGGAAGTTGATTTAGCCAAGATATATAAAAGTGCTCTGAGTTTCCCAATATAACTAAAAGTATTTGCATCACCAGGAAGTAGTTACTCCACCGTTTGGCCACTATGTCAACTTTCACATAGTGGCTTTGGAGTGTCACAATAACTACTTTTGTTAGACGATATATCGTACCAGAAATAATTGCTATAAACAATGTTTTTGTCATTTTAAGATCAATTTATGCCACTGAAAAAACAGACAACCCGCTCTTCCTCCTGAGCCACAGCCGCCTGACTGATGAGCCTCAGTCCTCCAAGATCAACGACTTACAGAACCTTAAAACAAACGATATCAAGAGTAGAAGACGGATGAAAAACAACAATGTGTGTTTTTAAAACACAAGAAAAAAGACTGGACTATTGTGAAATAAAGGCAAAGAAACAAAGACGTCAAACCTCTGCCAATAAACAAGATACTTCTGCAAAAAAAACAAAAAACAAGAACTAAAAAGCGAAAGCAAACTCTTCCACACAAGAACCTGAACTTCAGTAACCTCCTAACAGGGGGAGAGGGTGGAGTGTGTGACAGATAAAGGGAGAGAGGGGAGTCAAACCCCCGTCCTGTTGTAAATCCTGCAGAGTATAATGGCCGATCTGCAGCTGAGGGGCCTTGACAGCCGGAGAGCTTCTTATCAGCCGACGCACACAGAGGACGCCATGACATCACATCAACAAGAGCTCAAGGGCGAGCGCCTCGCTCTCCATCCGCCGAGTCGGTCACAAAAAAAAAATTGCTCCTATTCATCCTCGTCGCCATGACGACCGAACTAATCTCGCTGATATCGATCAATACTTTGAAACATAGGAGTTCAGTGTTGCTTAAATAGAAAGTAGAGAGGGCTAAAAATACCCGACATCAGAGAGAAGAGACAGAAGGTTTGCCTGAAGAAGAAGAACAAAGTGTTTCTGAATGTTTGATTAAGAGATTGATTGATTGATTTACATTAAATCTATAAAGTGAATTAAGTGCAACGGATCATAAAAACTCACAGTTCGGATCGTAACGCGGATCAGAGTCATGGATCGGATCAGCACAAAAGAAGAAAGGAAGCAAATGTATACTTTTTGAAATCCCCTGATCACATTTTTTTTGCCGCTGATACCAATTGCCAAACATTAATAATCAATATTGGCAAATACATATTGGTTTTTTTTGTCGTAGCAGGTGGTCAAAAATCATTTCAACTGCTCTGAAGTCATTATAAACTCAACAATGCTAAATGTTCTCCAAATTTATGATGTTTTTGCGTGAAAACAAACAATTCAAATTATTAGGAAACAAAAGATTGTATTTTTTTGTCGCTAGTAGTTTTAATGATGTATTATAATCAACTTAGCTCCTATTTAATCTCTAATATTTATTTTATATTAATGTGAAAACATCTTCTTCAAACTACTGGATTTCACCAACACGACATTTTACGAGATCACATTTGAACACATCATGATAGCGTTATAGTTTACCTTCACCCAATAATAAGAGCCTGAACGCATCATAATGTAACTTAACTGAAGGTTAGTCTGTACGTTAGACGTTCAAATAACGTAGGAGCTAAAAAATGTGGAAACCAGTTCAGTTACATTCCAAACAAAGAGAAGAATCTTTGAGTAAATTAGAGGGAATTTCCTCTGAAACGTCGCGTTTCTGTTAATTATAACTTTGTCTCACATTCCTTCAGCCTGACTCAGAGGATCGGTGCTGCTTCGTCAACCAGATCGGCACCATCCTGGTTACAAACACACAGGAAGTGGCTTCTAAAGAAAGGCCGCCGTGGAGCGAGGAACAAGATTATTTTGGAGAAAATTACAGACCAAAGATAGTTAAAAAATAAACCTTGTTAAATGCACGCAGTGGAATGGTGCGTCATTGGAAATCACAGACTCCACCACTGTAACTCATGACTTCCTGATCTCTTTTCCTTTCTGAAAAATAAATATTGGTTTACGAGAATTCTTCTTTTGTGCTTTTGTTCATCTAATTCTTTGTGTAAGCCGTTTCTCCCTCATGTTGAATTAGTCTAAAGAGAGTTGACCGACAAGACGATGACAGATGATTTGGTGTCAAAGCAGAAAGCAAAAGCACGTATTTATTATTAGTTAAACCCAGGCTGCAACCTCCGGTTCTGACAAGTGAAGCTGATGCTGTAGTGTCTTAAAACCTGCATTCAATAGAAGTCTATGAGAAAATGACTCTACTTCTCTCTTGATTTATTCCCTCAGTAAACATTGTAAACATGAGTTTATGGTCTCAATCTCTAGTTTCAAGTCTTCTTCAATACAGCATGATGTTCATTTAGTAAATGATGCTCCATTTAGAGTCAAACAGACCATAAAGCAGGGGATGCTTTAGGGCGGGGCTACACACTGATTGACAGGTCGACACCAGAGACGTATACGGCGTCTCTACGAATACCAAATATGGTCACATCTGTTCATTGGTTGCAAAAAGCCAAGATGGCTTCGGGCGAAAAGGCCAAAATTTGAGAATTCAAAATGTCCATCAACAAACCAATGGGTAACGACTAAAAATGGCAACCATATTTGCAGTTTCGGCAACCAAAAGATGATGCTTGGTCACCAGCCTGGCAACCACTTTTTGGGGCGTCTGTGACTCAGAGGCAGAGCGGGGTCGTCTACCAATCGAAAGATCGGCAGTTCGATCCCTGGCTCCTCCAGTCGAGCATTTCAAATGTCCATGTTTAATCGATAACACCGTTGTCGTCCCAAGTTTATTATTTGTTGGGAAAATGTCCTCACAGTGACATTTCTGCTGTAACAATCACTCTGTTATTGATTGTTATACTCAGAGCTCCCATTAGCTCATCTATAAGCCGATGTCTGTCATAGTATTTGTGCCGTGAAATCACAAATGTTCAGCGCCTCCAGCTGAGAACATCGACTGAAGCATTGCATTGTGAACACGACGCACTAAAAACAGAAATGAAAGCTTTTGTATATAGAAACTGATTTGCTTTTCATTTTAATGAATGATGCTACTAAAACAAACCATTTTAAAGCCATTATGCCACAGGGAAGGTTTTTATGCTATGGTCTAAATCTGTTCACCACATGTAGCTGCATGTTACAACAAAGGGAAATATAAATGTTTGTTTAATCCAGATGTATCAGATTTTAACATTAGGACCACTTAAACACTTAAACTACCCAGAAAGAGAACCACTATCTTCTTAACATCCAGAACATATATACAAACATTATGCTAGCACTAAAAACAAACACCAAGAAGTAGCTTCCAATGCTAGTTAGCACATATCAATCTTCTTTTTGACAGCAGAAGAGTCACTTTATAACCTATAAGACGTTTTCATTTAAAAACAATCATGCATTATATGATTTTCTTGCACCTAAATGTCTACATTCTCGGTTAAAGTATCTGCTAAATGTCAGGAACATTATTACATGGAGAGATAGTCGTGTTAAATGCAACCTACAAGTCTGAAATGATCATTCTGTGATGTGTTTTGGCTTTTTAAATCAGAGAAACTGGAGCAGGGTCCAGTGAAATGTCTGGCATCCAGCATCCACCTCCTCCACATTTATCAGATCTACGGTCACCTACACCATCCGCACCATGAAGGACCATGAATGTACATGTGGGCTGGAGGAATGTGAGGAGAACAGAGAGGGAGAGAAACGGAAGGAAAATGTAATCACAAGAGCCGTAGAGGAGAAAGGATGAATGGATTTTGAGTTTTAGTTTCTATGGATGTAAGAAATTAGACGTAAATCAAACATCTAACATGTTTTCTCTTTTATCACACGTACATGTCAGCTGTCCGAAACAGCTGCACTTTTTTGTGTGACACAAATGTTAAAGGAAGAACAATTAACACAAGTTCAATTAAGTTTATTTTTTCAGTACTTAACTCCAGTTTAATACAACTTTGGCCTTATTTTAATGCTTTTGATCGTTGTTTTGATCAGTTAAAGCAACGCGGTGCTGGCCTGGTCATCAGGAGAACTTTGGGGTTCAATGTCAAGTGGAGAAGAGGAGCTGGGGATCAAACCGCCAACCCTGTGATTAGTGAACGACCTGCGACCTTTGATGGATGTTTACAACCAGCAAATTGGCAGTTTTTACCTCCAAATAAGTTTAGTTTTCTTGTGTATGTCTGACCATTTTTTCATTAGCTGCTTTGTCCCCAGATCTCAGACATTAACTTGATGAGTACAAAGTTATTACCACTGATATGAATGATGGCAAACACCACAAAAATAAGACACAGGGTGTTATCAGGGATGTCAAAAGTGGCAATACCTCGTTACCAATTCTAGGCAAAGCTTTGTTGTGCAGTGACGTTTTTCTTTTTTTGTCGTCTAAAATACGAAAGGACGCCGTAAACTCACAATCGATCCTATTCTATCCCTGATAATGTGACGTTGTGAACAACAAATCTGTGCTGAAATCAACCGACGGAGAGCTAGTTAACGTTAGCTGTTAGCAGCTGGTGACAGCACAGACCAGCAAAGCTCACAGCTAACTAACCTTAACGGAGGTTGCATTGAGTTTCATTATGATGCGTTCAAGCTCTGTTCAGCAAAATTGAGTACTAGGGGAAGGTTAATTATAACGTTATCGTGATGTGTTCAAATGCAATCATGTAAAATATAGTTTTGGGAGAAAAATCTGAATAATAAATACAGTTGTTTGAAGGAGATGTTTTCGCAGATGAATTATGACCTGTTTTATAACTCTAAACTGGGGTATCTGATTGGGTATCGAGATTTGTGTTATTCAACTGGTATTGGTTAAGTATTATTGACTTCTTAATTTCTGGTATCGTGAGATATTAAATATTAAACTCACAAACTCCCAGCTTCTCTTAATAACAGGCTGAACTGTTGGCTGACCTTCTCATCACCTGAGAAACACCATCATGATTCTTCACTTGACCTTAAGTGTTTATCCTGCACAACATCCCTCCCATCTTGATATCTGATGGTCAGCCTTTCTAAACACACCCACCTGGCTCCGTCGCAGACTAAAACTCAACACAAACCCTGAATGTGAGCCAAAACCCCCTCAAGGCCAAACGTCACTCTGGGAGAGTGTTTTGGAGGCATCTGCCAAATTTACGACGCTCATCAACAGAAAACACACCTGCCTCGATAGCACTAGTCCCAAATGACCCCCAGAAAGCCCCTCAAAGCACAACCGCTTAATGTAGATCAGCCGGGAAAGTCCCAGTGGAAGGAGAAAAAACCTGAACTCCCCCTCCCAAAGAAACAGTCAACACCTAAACAAAGCCAACAATAGAGATCGTCCATTACAACCCCGTAGCACAAGCCAGTGACTTCCCCTCTCTAACAATGACTGCTGACAGCCAGTGAGGTCATTTGGATGTGGGTCAAGAGGAGGAAGAGGAGGAGGAGGAGAAACCAAATGTTCAGAAACCCTTCAGTGGTTTAAGTATTGAGAGAATTTGCCTCAAGCGAGCAGACACCCTGTTTGTTAAATGAAATGACTTTACCAGAGCTAGTAAAATAGCTAAATGTCATCCTCCACTTCCTCCTTTTTCAAAAATGTTATTGACAACTGACATTTTCTCTTTTGTAGGAAACAAAACTTCTTCTTCAGCTTTTTATAAGTGTAACAAGTTGTGGATAAATGATAAAACACATCTTTGCAGCTGAAATTAGGTCTACAGCAATGCTAAATGCTCTTTGATACTGTGTGAGCAATATCAATGCTAACATGCTAATGTTAAGCATGTGTAATGTTTACCATATTTACCATCTTACTTTAGCATTTTAGCATGCTAATATTAGCTAATTAGCAGTAAACAATCATTGATTATTTCATCAATTAGTATGTTTGGTTTGTTTTTCACATAATAGTAATAAAAAATGGTGATCTCATTCTCCAAATTGCCAAGATGGAGTCTTTACATTACATGTTTTGTAAAACCAACAATTTAAATCACAAAAAAATTGCAAATACTGAAATTTTAGAAACTGGGAATATTAAAATAGGAGTTGATTAATTTTCTGCTGGGTAATTATAAATTAATTGATTAAAGGTTTAAGTATACTAAATGCTAACATTTGGATGTTTAACAGGTAGATAGTTCGCCATGTTCGCCATCTTGTTTTAGCATGTTAGTATGCTAACAATTGCTAATTAGTACTCAACACAAAGTACAGTTAAGGCAGAGATGTTTGTAGAAAAAAATAAGATGTTGACCTCATGATGGCGCTTAAATAAACATAAGGGGGTCAAGAACAGGTGAAAGTGATTCGGTGAACCATATTTCAATGAAATCCACCCAATAGTTGTAAAGACTCAACACTGAATCTTCATGGTGGTGATAAAAGAAAAATCAGTAAGAGTCATCCTCTGGGGATCATGAATGTCTGCACAAAATATCACAACAATCCATCCAATAGTTGTTGAGTTACTTCGGTCTGAACGGATCAACGCTGCCGTTTCAGAGCCACCTGCTAGCACGGCTAAAAATGTGATGAAACAAGAGTCACTGTGATCAAGCCGCTAATATCTAGATTTCTTATTTTTCTGTCTTTTCTTTGAACAAACATGCATGAAAACACAGACTCCCTACTTCTTCTTCTTCTTCTTCTTCTTCTTCTTCTTCTTCTTCTTCTTCTTCTTCTAAACTAACAGAACTTTCCCTCTGGCATCTTGGCAAATCTAAAGAAAGATAATTTCTTCTCTGTGCAAATCTAAAAAAAGGTTCTAGATAATTTCTGTCCAATTTATCACCAACACAAAGGGTCTATTTATGTCTCCTGTTTGTACGCTTTCTGCTTAAAAAACTTGACCTTAACATGAACAGATTGATCTTCTGTGAGATGAAGTTGACATAATCAGCTTCCAGCCAAAGAACGACTGATTAGATTGTGGAAAAGAAGGCTTCCATCCACATTTCCTGCCATCAGATAATTAATTTTATTCAGATGTAACCTCAGATTTATTCCAAATGTTCCAGGATACTGCGTCAAAAAAATCTATTTTAATTCAAAGTGATGGGAGAGAGGAGGTTTGTTTTCTATCCAGTGTTTATTATTTTGCTGATTTGTCTCGCCCACACAGTTTGTTCTATTTCCTCATATACATAAAAAACTAAAGATATAAGTAGTACAGGCCATTATCAATCACCAAAGGTCTGTGCAATACTAAAAATAATTCCATCTGTTTATATAATATTTAATTTATTGGGGATTTTTTAATGTTTCTTTACTTTACTGTGTTATTTACTTATTTATAATACCTGTTTTGATCTTCTTGTTTTTTTTTTTACTTATGTCTCTTGTTTGCGCTATCCTCTCTGCTCCTGTAATCCTGCAAATTTCCCTACTGAGGGACTAATAAAGGATTATCTTATTTTATCTTATCTTATCAAGTATTTAGCAAGTAAAAGTACTAATTGCAGCTTCTCAAAGAGTATTTACATCATTTTATATCCTCTGTTTTCCCAGAAAAAGACCGATATAAACTCCATGTACTTGTTTGCTCAGGAGCTTTTCATCGCATCTGTGTCGATGTTGAGAATAATGGAAACTTGGTGAAAAGCTCAGGAAAACTAACTTCTTTAAAAGACAAGAGTGTAGTTAAGACTTCTACTCAGAGGAAGCAGTTAATCCTGCAGAATCAAATCAAATCCTTCCAGAACCTTCTCTCCTGCTCCGTCCTTCCTCCAACTATCTGACTCAATAAAGAGAAAATATTCAAGAATATTCATAAAATGAAAAAGGTAAATACAGACTGAGGTCCTGAACTTCGTGATGTACTTTATCTATCTTTTGTTTTTTTGTGATCAAAAGGTTGTATATCTGTTTTTGTTTCATGCGCAGGCTACAAATTCCCAATGTTCTTGGTTTATATTTTTTAATATTTTGTTGTTATTGTTGTTCTTTTTTGCACTAGTATCAGTATTAATTATTTCACACTTAATAGCTATTAGTCTTTTGTTCATATGTTTTTATATTTTAATTTTTTCTTATTCTTTGTTGTAATCTTTGATCAAACTCTTTTCTTTGTGAATAATAAAGTTCCATCTTATCTTTAGATATTAAACAAGGTGTGTTTGTTACAAAATCTCATCTAATTTGCAGAAAATAAGCGTATTTCCAAAAATGTTGAATTACTCCTCTAGTAATGTATCATTTATAGACCCTAAAATATTCAGATCTGAGGTTGATGAAAGCAGCAAATCTCATATTTTATTTCGGTCCAGATGGGACATTTAAAAAAAAAAAAAAGCAACTTTATGATTACGAAACCTCCGATTTACGTCACAAACCTGATTTGTTTTTTGGACGATTTGAGCTGCACCTTCTCTAAAAATACACTTTAGTAAATGTGTTTTTTTTTAAGTCGCTTTATGTAAGACCAGTCCAGGTAATGAAACCACACCAGACTCGGTGCAGAATCAGAGGGTTTAAGTATTTCTCCAGACGTCACATTCCAGCCTCTGTCTGTTTCTGTCGTTGTGTCTGAGCTGCAGCTCTGGACTTCAGAATGAAACGTGGAAACAGAAGCTCTTCTGTCTGAATCTGTTTCTCACCGAGACACTTCAATAAATATTTCAGTGTCCTGATACGACATCATCCTTCTCCACACAGAGTCTCAGATCTGATATGTTTCATCATCAGGGATGAATTGAAGTGAAGTCAGTTTATCTGGGTCACATGGATAAACATGAACCAAACACAACAACAGTTGTGGAAGTACATTACACAAGTACTGTGCTTGAGTATAATTTTGAGGTACTTTTCTTGAGTATTTCTATTTCATGTTAATCCTTCTACTCCCACCAAATTCTAGAGGTAATTATTGTACTTTTTACTCAACAAGACGTATTTGTAAGTTTAAGTTACATAACAGATTCAGATTGTTGATACAAAATCTTATCAACAAATAAAATATATCATATTTTTATCGCCGTCACTAAATAAAATAAATAAAGTTACTGTAAGGAGCTTTTAACTGGTTCTGAACCAGTCTCAGTTTAGTCCTGATCCTCTATAGACCTCCATCAGTAAACCAGACCATCAGAGAGAAGATCGTCTGTTTCTATAAAGTTATTCTTAAAGCTCGTCATCGGAGCCACCGGGTCGGATTCTGGAGAAACCAGATGAAATCATGAAGGTTCACCAGGAACTCCTTCAGACCAGAGTCCAGCAGAGACCAGTCCACCGTGGACAGACCCAGATCCAGCAGAGACCAGTCCACCGTGGACAGACCCAGATCCCCAGGAGTTCTTTAAACCAGTATTGTGACAGTTTTGCTGAGTCACCGTTAGCACTGAGGACAATCAGACCATGATGCAGCAGAAAGGAAGCAGCTTTTAGAGCAGTTACAGTTGCTCTGCGTGTCTGATTTCACTGTCAGATCATAATTGCACTGAGCATTTATTACTTCCTCAAATAGATGTGAAGACTGTTGTTCAGATCCAACGGTGCTGAACTGGTCTGAACTAGTCTGGGAGTCCAGTTTAAAGGACTTTCTGTTTGAGACCTCTGGAGCAGCCTCACTGAGCAGCACTACATTCTTTGTTTTGCGGTGTTTTATGACGGTTCGGCCTCCAATCCTGCTGGTTCTCTACTGGACGGCAGCATTTGGAGAGCTAACAGAACTCCACTCTTAATTCTGACTATTTTTAGCTTTCAATGACCTTTTTTTTAATTCTGTTTGACTGCGGCTTATTACATCTGTGTCAGTGTGAAAATAGGATTACAGTGGGGCCGCAAGGTTACATAAATTCAGACAGAAACATATGAAAAGAAGGATTAAAGAGATGATATTCAAACAGCTGAGCTACACAATGTTTGGTTGTTCCCATCGCACCAAACTGCAGACAAAAAACGGCGCCTTTGTTCAAGAGGAAAATGTTGTGATATCTGAACAATATCAACCTTCAAAGTAAAAGTAAAAATCCACCGAAACTTTAACTTTAGATGTTTGTAACCAAGAAAATCCGAGATGCATCGATATTGATACCGGTCCGATACGGACTCAAATAGTTGGATCGGTATCGGTGACAATGATCAGATCTGGTATCGGAAACCATTATTTAAATAAAATAACAGTTCATTCCATTTATATCTTTGTATTTATTTGCTAAATTTACTTTGATTAAGTTGAGAAAGCAAATGTTTAAGTCAAGCTTGATTAAATTGTCCCCGTCTCTTCCACACAGTGAAGCATACGACTTATGTTTCAAGTCTTAATAGAACTTGACTTTGTAGTACAAGGGTGTCCTGAATGATATTACTATTTCTATTAATATTTTTTCGTCTTTTATTGTTTCTGCAAGCTTTGTAAATGGCAAATAATGCATAACTTTATCATTTGAATCTTATAATCTGTTTTTAGGGCGACTTTTAAACATCTGTAAAGGGACTACGGATAAAAAAACAGCCTCTTGGGTAACTAATTTAGAAATGTTTTATTAATGTGCATTGTCCACAACAAATAAACCAATAAATACAAATTAATTAATTAAACAATGGTAGCAGATTGGTACTCGGTATCACTATCAATAATTGGGACTGAAAGAGTCAGATGATGCATCCCTATAAGATATGTAAAAAAACCACCAACCATAACTGATTTATCTGCCAAAGTCAAGCACAGCGCTCATTTCAGACCTTTAGTCACGTTAAAAGAAACAAGTATGAAAGCAAAAACAAGCTAACTTGATCTGTGGTACTGTATATCCATCTCAAAGCCACTGGACCCCCTCAGCTATACGATACAGGTCATGCAGACTGGCGATGCTGGTTGAACGGAGCCAGAGGGATCAGTAAATGAATGAATCCGACCCCAAACATCCGCCCCAGTGACCTTGATTTTTTTTGTATACAGTAAAAGAACCGTGACGTCGAGTTACGTCCATCTCGACGGGGGAGAAAGGGGTCGATTGTGGAGGGAAACCCGGTCGGCCCCTTGCAGGACGGAGGATTAAGCTTTAGGTAATTGTGTTAGAGGAGAGGATTAGATTAGAGCCGTTCTCTGGAGCTACTTCTCTGAGCTCACACTGGTGATATCAGTTCAGATCGATGACGGAACCGAGCAGAGGAAACCAAAAAGAGAGCTGGTTTAGTGTTCGGACTGAGGAGACCAGATCATCGCTATGTGGTCTCTGATATGAGGTGGTCCCGGTCCGATCCGAGGCCTCACATAAGACCGATAAACGTGATTAATCCTCCTCCCTCCTGATCGGATAGAATGTACGAGATGTAAGGAGCGATGTTCTGGAGAATGTTTCCACTTAATCCATAAGAAAAAAGACTTTTTTACAGATAACAGAGAGACTGAATCTTTGGGTCATGAGTTGAAAAGGAGAACGACGTAGAGAGGAATAAAGAAGTGGGGTTAAGGATGTGAAAATAGCTCAAAAAGTACCAAAAAGTACACCGCCAGAAGAGCATTAAAGTCAAATGTTTGGCTCTGGTCCACCCTTTTGATCAAGACTAAAATATTTGATGGATTGTCATGAAATTTTAATGAAACCTGATGCCATGAGCCATAAACTTTGTCTGATGTGCTGCTGCCGTCTTGGCCATTGACACTCTTGCAAAGAAAATGTTTACAATCAACAAGTCTTTTCCTGGGTAAATAAATCTAAAAATAAAATAAATAAATAGTTTGAATCAAATTTCAAGCAAAATCCCCAATCAAAACCAGCTTCTCCAATTTAATTAGTCCTTTGTTTAATTTCTTTGTAAATCAAATCTCTTTGGGATTTGGACTGAAATTCCCTTTTTTTTTATTCAAATGTATTTACAGTTTATAGGAAGAATGATTAACTGCTTTATCAATAAACAATCAGCTGATTACTCCATAATAAAAAGAAGCTAGTTGCAGCCCTAGCATTGAGCTCAAAACACAGAGCCTCTATCACGGCTTTGGACTCTTAGTGTTATTAAACTTCGTCATTAAATCCTTATTGCAGTATTTCTTAAAGTACAAGCAGAACAAACCGCCTCTAGATCTACTGACAGTTTAACTCAGAGGGAAATACCAGTTTGTGACATGACAAACATATCGAATATTCTCAATATCAGTAATATCGACACTCCCATGACTCATCTCCAGCTGCAGAGGAGGGTTTCAGTCTGCGGTGTTGTATTGAATAAGTGTGAGCGTGCAGCGGGAGGACTGATAACCACAGAAAAGAACAAGTCATCCTGTTACACTCTGCTGGCAACGTCTACGGAGTTTCACTCTGAATGTCTAACGTTATATAGTTTTGCTTTCACATAAATCATGCCCATTACATTATTATCTCTTTTATTTTCAGCCACTCAGCATTTGACACTGATAACCTGTTAGAATAGCAACCACATTATTATAATAAGGCTTTAGAAGTGGGATTAGTGGATGTGTATTACATCATATGAGGTGTAAGACATGAAAACTATCATATGTCATACATTATTACTTATTCACAGTATATTTTGGGTTCCTACAGTTCTTTATAAGTTGTTTTAATAACTGGTTAATTACAGTACCAGTCAACAGTTTGGACAATATATATATGTCTTCAATATTAATCTACAATATAAAAATAAAGAAAAAACATTCAATGAGAAGGTGTGTCCAAACTTTTGACTGGTACTGTATATATATATATGTGTGTATATATTTCTGAATGTTCTCCACACAAGTCTATAACCAGTGCTTTTTTTTTTTTATAATATTTAAAAAAAGACATAATAATTTCAACTGATTTCCAGGGATCAAACCAAAAGTGGAGAATTATTATAATATGTTATTTTCTTATTCCAAAATTAAAAATTCACAATTCTGATAGAAGAAAACATATAAAAGGAGTATAAAAAATATTAGTATTATGAATACAACAAAAACAATCAAGGAATAAAGCCAATAATATTTTTTTACGTTACAAAACCCTGCTTATATACATTTTAAAAATAAAAATAAAGAAAAACCATTGAATGAGAAGGTGGTACTGTACATCTGTCTCACATATGTTTTTATAGACAAATACTATTATATATATTATATATATATTATACTATAAAAATATTAATGCAATTAATGGTCTTAAATTAAACTTATTTTATTAATGTACTATACATATTATAATTTTATATAATATTCCATAAATGATTCCATTTTTGTAATCTTTTAAACAATTTAATGATAGAACAATAATTTTATGATAATTATAGAATCATTATATTAATTGCAATATGTTATGCTAAATACACTTAATTATATCTGCATGTATATTTGCAGAAATAATGTATAAAATCAGGGTTTTGTAACATAAAAAAATTATTATTGGCTTTATTCCTTGATTGTTTTTGTTGTATTCATAATACTAATATTTTTTTATCATGCTTTTATATGTTTTCTTCTATCAAAATTGTGAATTTTTAACTTTGGAATAAGAAAATAACATATTATAATAATTCTCCATTTTTGGTTTGAAAAAAAAAAACTTATGTGAGACAGATAAAAATAAAGAAAAACCATTGAATACAGTACCACCTTCTCATTGTAGAAAAAAATAAAAATAAAAATAAAGAAAAACCATTGAATGAGAAGGTGGTACTGTACATCTGTCTTATAGACAAATACTATATATATATATATGTATTATTATTATACTATAAAAAATAATAAATAAATTAAAAAATTAATGCAATTAATGCAATTAATGGTCTTAAATTAAACTTATTTTATTTGTGACTTTTTATAGACAAATACTATTATTATATATTATATATTATATTATTATACTATAAAAAAATTATTAAAAATTACTATAATGCAATTAATGGTCTTAAATTAAACTTATTTTATTTGTGACTTTTTATAGACAAATACTATTATTATATATTATATTATTATACTATAAAAAACTAAATAAAAAAATAATGCAATTAATGGTCTTAAATTAAACTTATTTTATTTGTGACTTTTTATAGACAAATACTATTATTATATATTATATATATATTATTATACTATAAAAAATATATTAAAATTAATGCAATTAATGGTCTTAAATTAAACTTATTTTATTTGTGACTTTTTATAGACAAATAAATACTATTATTATATATTATATTATTATACTATAAAAAAATTATGTATGCATTTAATGGTCTTAAATTAAACTTATTTTATTTGACTTTCTCTATATTTTCTTGGCTCTACCAGCCTCTCACCTCCAGCTGCGGGAGGTCCGGGTCCAGGTGTGTGAGGCTGTGCAGGACCACCTGCGGGCTGCGGTCCTGCGGCAGCTCCAGCCTCACCCCGTCCCAGAGGCTCCGCACCCTCCAGGAGGAGGCGAACATCTCAGCGTGCATACCCGGGGAACGCACCATGGAAGCCCGCAGAGCCGAGCGGTCCGTCACGGTGCCGACATGGCTCTCTCTCTGACTGCGGGATCAGCTGCGTGATGCGTTCACGGTCACTGAGGGGTTTCTAAACCACGCCCCCTGGGCCGTGCTGCGTTCAGGGCCCGTCGGAAATACCAGTTCTTAATGTATTATAATATTATATAATATTATTTAATATTCCATATATTATTCCATTTTTGTAATCTTTTAAACAATTTAATGATTATAATAATTCTCCATTTTTGTAATCTTTTAAACAATTTAATGATTATAATAATTCTCCATTTTTGTAATCTTTTAAACAATTTAATGATTATAATAATTCTCCATTTTTGTAATCTTTTAAACAATTTAATGATTATAATAATTCTCCATTTTTGTAATCTTTTAAACAATTTAATGATTATAATAATTCTC